>NC_061522.1:3157500-3277500 GCF_022379125.1 Scophthalmus maximus | reverse complement strand
TAAATGAATTACACGCGCACAAATACATATCAGACATGACATGGCACATTTTTCCTTTTCGTGGGGTCTAAGATCACTGTTCTCCTTCATGGGTCTAAGTCGCAGTCTGTGTGTACTTCTATTGATGTGGTTGTATCCATCGTTACACACTCCGCAGCCCTCTCACCATTCACAGACTGACACTGTCTTGTTGCGATGCGTCCCCTGTCGCCGTCTGCAGTGACTCACGGTCTTAGCCCCATAGAAAGGATGAAATACGTAAAACTTTCTCATCAACTCTTTTAAAAACGCCGACAGAGTTCTCACTCTGGCAGTTTTCTGTGCAACGTTTTCAACTGAAATCAACCAATAGTTGCAGAGAGACCATTTAAACGTGTACAAAGTGTATTTGTGCTTTTTTTCCCCCTAAAGGTTGTATTGTGTAAACAACTACAGAAAACAGAGATAAACAGGAAATATTATGCACAAAATATCAGAAAACAGCGGCAGAAATAATAACAGCCATAACGAATATGATTTTGTTGTATTGGTCATAAAGATGCAGATGTGTAACAACTTCAATACACTGAGTTTGTAGATTTCTGTTTAGAAGCAGATCATTAGGTGAGACAACCCTCTCTCCCCCTTTTTTAAAATACTGCTCATATTGCACATATGGAATGAAATGTCAAATGATATTTCATAGATTCATTAGCAGCCTTTTTCATTACGTTCACAGTCGTTTGTCTCAAAATGAATTTGCTGTTGCACAATAGCAGAATATAAACATCATTTCTAGGAGACAGACAAAAACAGGAAGTCAAACTTTGTTTAAACTTACATAATTAGAGCAAGAAAAACTGAAAGCATATCTGAAATACAGAGGATAAAAGATAAAAAGAGGATTTTTTTTTTTTAAAAAGCAAAATGAGGGTATTGTTTCTTTACGATGAGCATATTTATTGTGGCTGACACTCATGAACCGGTCGACTCATCCACGGGACAATCCGAGGAAGCGGAGATGATGTTTGTTGGCAAACGGCAGTGGACCGAAACCAACAGAACAACACATTTCTCCTTTTAAGGAGCCTCTGGCTGCCTCTCCCTCTCCCTCTGTGTCCACTACCTGTGATGTCACTGATGAAGAATTCCCCACTGGCGAGACCGGAGGCTTCTGTTAATAAGTGACAATATCTGACAAGGTCTGTCCCGCACAGAAACACACTTCACTCTTTATTTTTCATACTTCAGTCTTTTACTCATTGACCACATACCGTTCCCAAGCCCGTCATCCGAACCTCAGCCAACACAACTAAATGCCTGATCCCAAACTGTACCTTTAATATAAACATAATACTATACCATGATCAAATAGCAGAATCTAAGCCCTTTGAAACATAGACTGTATGTGAAAAGGGACGTGGTCACCAGGAACCCAATGCAGAAGTGTCGGAAACCTGTATTCTCTGGATTGACCAGCAGAGGGCGACTCCACAGGCTGCAACAAGAAGTCAGTTACCATAGAAGTCTACGAGAAAATGGCTCTTCTCACTTCTCACTCGATTCATAACGTCAGTAAACATGAGCAGTTCATGGTCTCAGTAGTTATGCTGCGTTCACACCGGATTCCACGCAAATTTTCGCAAGTTTCGCAATTTTTCTTGCAAAAATTTGCGTCTAGTTTGTATTGACTTTGTATGTAATCTACTTTCGTGGAGAATTTGCGCCGCATCCGGTGTGAACGCACCTTCAGTTTCTAGTCATCTTCAATGCAGCATGATGTTCATTTTGTGAATTATGTTCCATTTCGAGTAAAATTGACAATAAAGCACGGTATGCATTGGGGTGTGGATTCAGCATGATTGACAGCTGGCACCGTCCAATGGGTGCATGGTTGCAGGTCGCAGGTGGAAGTGCAGTGGATGAGCTCTCAGTCGGGCCACACCCCCCTGCGCCTCCATATATGGTATCTTCTGGTTTTACCCCAAAGAAACAAGATGGCGCTGGTCAACACGCTAAACTCAAGGCTTCAAAAACAACAGTTGACAAACGAATGGGTGACGTCACATTGGGTTTCACTTGGTTAGAATGTGACACACACACACACACACACACACAAAACAATTAGCTATAAGACACTAAAACTCTCTGCTTGCGAATCGCAGGGCTATGGATATCTATATTCTTTGTGGGTTTGTCAGTGTGTTAAATCAAATTTAATCAATTATTACTATGAATACAGTTATTAGAGCAGAATCACTATAATTCGCAGGGACTTGTTTGGCCTGGATGGGAAGTCAACCAGACAACACAGGTCCACACTCTGTTGGCATTGCGACACGCCCACAGGTGAGCGTCTCTCTCACCATGACGCTCCCCCCTCATCGATCGGCCTCTGACTCAGCCTTGATGACATCGCCGCAGTGAGGTCATTGACTCGTGCTTGACTGGCAGGCGGATTAGAACCTGCGGCACGCCGCTGTCACACTGGTCTCAGGGCTATAGCTTATAGGCTTGACCACGCGGGGGCCACTCTGTGTGGCTCAACAGATTAGAATGCGTGCCACGCCGCTGGTGATGTCATGAAGTTTAGCCCTGCACTTGACCCACATTGGACATCATCGGGGGTCGTCCGCTGCTTTTCACGTGGACGCCGTGCAGGCGCCCTCTTAATAAATGGTGTGTTGCTTCCGCTCAAAAATAATGGAAAACCATGTGTCTCATTTGTCCAGATTTTAAAGTCAATACAGTGAAGACAATAGAGATGAATGGAACTTTGCTTGTGGCATCGTGTGCTGTTCAGTAAAAGCCCCAGTGTGTAGTCTTCTGGCGGCATCTAGTGGTAAAGTTGCAAACCGCAACCAACTGAGCGACCGACGGGGGACACTTTACCGCGGCGCACCGCTGATTCCATTTCCGGTTTCCTGCAGCGCTGAAAATTCAACGCGAATGCGACGTATTCTGGAACCGTTTTGTTTCAACAGCCGTGTTCAACACGACGTAGCAAACATGGCGACTCGCACGGAGGTCGGGTCCACCTCATGTCACTATAGTTAACTCACTCAGAGTTGACGAGAAAACATTGGTTCTTAGTTGCAGGTGATTATACATATATGAACACATAGTCGTGGACAATATATTACATTTCTGTGAATAAGTTCTTCTAAATATTACACACTGTGGCTTTAAGTCGCCTTTTGGCAAATTTGTGATTTGTAATATTAGGCAACACAAACAAAAATCCCTATTTCTTCAGAACAATAAACCTTGGGCTAAACAACAGAGTTGTGTGCTTCACTTGCAAGCACACACCGTGCGGCGGGAAATGCTCGTTGGCAACGGCGGAGGGAAAATCCATCCTGTTTATTCCATCCAGCACATTCCAAATAATGACAAAAGGTCACACTTGGTCATCTTCCTGCACAGGAAAACAGAAACGAAGGTGGAAATGCCCCTTAGCTTTTCTCATGAAAGTCTGTGCAATTCCCCCCCCCCCCCCCCCCCCCCCCCCCCCCCGGCATTCCTCGGAATAAGTAACAATACGTTTTTTGGAGAGAAAAAAAGCAGCTGCTAATTCGGCAACTCTATCAACAATTCCTTGTAAGCTTCTTCTGAACACGGAAAGCGAAATTTGCTCGTTGGCGATGACCTGAACGTGAAGGTTGCCTTTGAAGACGTTTTGATTGGACAGGGGAAAACATTGATGGATAAAGGTTCTGATTGTTTTCCCGGACTTTTAGAAATCTATTCCAAGCGCTGATCAAGTCCTCGATTATCCCAGATAATTGACCAAACGGAGCTTCAAAGGGGGACTGGCTGATCAGCGCGCCGCTCCTTGTCGATGGGAGACGGCGATATGGGATGTGTGCCTCTTTTCATTTCGAGTGGGAAAACATCGAGGGGGCTCCCCGAGGATGTTTTCATAAATGCCAGGGGCCAGGAAGACGTTGGGCGCAGTCTGGGCCCATTTGAACAGAATTCAACAGAATTCGATTGCCACGGACGCGTCCTTCCCCTCCTCCTCCCCCCTCCTCCCCCCTCCTCATATGCTTCAGTCGATGATGTTATTTCCCTCACGCCCAGTTGCTTGTTTTCAGAAGCTGCCCTGACACTTCCAGTGTCACGGCGAGCGGCCGCGCGATTGCTGTGTTTCGGCTACACACTTGTATAGAGGCGCTGCGGGTCAGGAAGGGTGATAATAGCCACGGACGCGTCGGACTCCGACCCACATTTTAACCATCTAAATTTAAGTCCCTTCACCAGACTCGGAGCCATGAAATATTTAGTGAATGTGACCTAGAATAAATGGAGCGGAGCCGGCGGAGGCGTTGCAGCGTCTCTATTCTGAAACCTGTTCTGAAACGTTTAGCGTGAAAAGGCTTAACGTCACTTAATGTTGCTAAAGCAGTGAGCAATAATCGCCAAATGTCTCTCCGATATGCTTCGTCATAAACACGTACACCTGTCGGAAAAAAAGACTATGATCGTGGACATGATCTTACATGAAGCACATTGGGTCTCGTGAAGTCCTTTCCCTTATAATGGGCTTCTATTGGGAAACCGCTTAATGTAAGACCACGTCCTTAATTATAGGATTTGGGGTTTGATAGATTTTTTGACTTGGTATGAGTGTTTATGACGAAGCATATCTGAGAGAAATTTGGTCATAATCGATCGCTGCTTTGGCACCTTAAAGCTACAGTGTGTAATTTTTTGTAATTCGCTGGCGGCATCTGGTGGTAAAGTTGCAAACCGCAACCAACCGAGCGACGACAGGGGACACTTTATGGTGGCGCACCGCTAACGCGAATGCGACGTACTCTGGACACGTTTGGTGCAACAACCGTATTCAACACGACGTAGCAAACATGGCGACTCGCGCGGAGGTCGGGTCCACCTCATGGAACTATATTTAACTCATTCAGAGTTGACGAAAAAACATTGGTTATGTATATAACATATGTGTTATATATGAACACATCGTTATGGACAATATATTCAATTTCTGTGAATAAGATTCTCTAAATATTACACACTGTAGCTTTAATGTAAGATAACGTCCATAATTATAGGATTTCATGTTAGAATTTGTTTTTGGACTGGTATAAGCGATGGAGACATATCTGAGAGAAATTTGGTCATAACTGATGGCTGCTTTTGCACATTAAATCACATTAAGCGTTTTAGAACGCCCCTCCTAAATCCTCACATCAGTTTGCTAACTCAATACAGTAAAGGCAGCATGTGAACTGTTTTGCTGATATAATATTTAGCATGTTTTAAATATGTTTTATAATATATGATATGATAATGGGACATTTTAAAGGCATTAAAATGTCATATTGAATATGAGAAAGAGCTTAAGTTCCCCTCAGTGGGAGTTTATCTTACCAATTATCATCCTTCTGATGCTGAGTCAGATGTACAATATTTTTAACGGAAGTTATGAATAATAACTTTAAACACACTGTGCTTTGTATTCACGTAGAGCTTATTAGCCGGCCCGGGTGACCTTCCGCGTGGACCAGACGCTTAAATGAAAGTTATCATGTGTAAATAATCAGCATTGCATAATGTTAGAGTTGTGCAATGTGCACACCTGCAGCACAGTGTGTACGCTCAGTGGAGGACTGGGGGATTCACCATGCGCTGCTGCTTTTCCACCTTCGATAAGGAATCACCGGTGATGACTCAGACAGTCTGACAGTGTGTGAGGGTGTGTGTGTACGTCTGTTAGTCACAGTGTGTGTGTGCGTGCGTGTGTGTGTGTGTGTGTGAGTGTGTGAGTGTGTACGTCTTGAGAGATTTCACTGTTTCTTACCCTCCTTGTCTCTCCCTGTGTGTGTGCCCCTTCTGTCCCCTTTTACCCACCTCCCCCATCATACCCTCAGTCAAACGCAAACACAACACACACACACACACACACACACACACGCACAACACACACAAACACACACAAACACTTTCCCCTTTGTGGTGTGAAGTCACTGGGTTGGAATGCGATCAAAAATAGTGAGACTGAGTTGTGCGTGTGTGTGCGTGTGTGCGTGTGTGTGTGTGTGTGCGTGTGTGTGCGTGTGTGTGCCCATGATGTCAGCTGTTTGTTTATGTAATGCGGTTGTGTCTGGGGCACCAGCGTGGTAGATAAGCAGCAGGGTGGGCGTCTTCTTTGTGTGTGTGTGTGTGTGTGTGTGTGTGTTCGTGTGTGTGTGTGTGTCGTGAAGCGAACAGAGGGGGAACATGACAGACATGAAGGAGTTCATAACAAAATGCTCAGTTGAAAGTGGCTGAAACGGCCTCGGGAGCGATGATGAGCTCGTCGACTCTATAGACTCTTCATTGTCGAGCAGCTGATAATGGAGATCCCCCCCCCCCCTCACCCCCCTCACCCCCCTCACCCCCTCACCCCAGCCAGAGGAAACTGCTGCATAATGATAACAGACCCGGAGACAATGGGTTCAACGGAGCGTAAATACACATGTTCGTGCACAATACACAAGACACATGTTGTGCCGGCGCAGCCCGCGGGGTCAGGGGCCGCCGCCTGCGCCGCTGATAGTCTTCTTCTGGAATTATTTATCAAATACGGCACAATTCCGGACATACCAGCCGCATTTCTGAGGAAGGAGAAGAAGGAGGGAAAAAAAGACCTGTTGGAATAAAGAACTACCCCTCCCTCCCTCTCTCTCTCTCTCCTTCGCCTCCCTCCTCCTGTTTGCACCTCGTCTGCCCAGTGATAAGGTCAGATTGAGTTTATTTTTGGGCCACTTGAAACAGGGCAAAGAGGACAAAAGCTCCGAGGGTTTCCCCTTAAAAGCATTTCTTCGCCTTTTCGACTTTTAGCGAGGCGGCTTTCGTTTCCCTCCCCCGGTGTGTGACGAACAGAGCCAACTCAAAACCTGGCCCCCGTGTCTTTTCTGAGGAGGTTTCACCTCGTCTGGCCGCATTCGTCGACCTGCTCCTGGTGCTGCAGCTTCCCTTCTTCACTGGGTCAAAATCACATTGAAACGTTTTGAATACGGTGCATTTTTGGAAATCGGTTCATCATTGGTCTCCTTAAAAGTGTGAATTTCTCAAGTGCAAATAACTCTTAGTGTCCACGATGCTCTGTCATTAAGTCAGTATGCATGTTTATTAGCTATAATACAGAGAAATATGATTATCTTGCTATGAATCCTACCCTATTGTTCAGTGTTGATTCAACAGCAGTTGAAATGGGGCGACACAATAATAAAAAAACACATGTCAGGTAGAATATACTGTTTTAGTTGACTGTTTTGGTTTAAATTGGTCTTCCTATTGAATACAGTCGAGTGTATATCTTATATGCTGCATCAATGCATGCAACTGAAGAGCCTGTCACTGTAAGCAGCCATAGGCAGGTTAATATTGCATTGATGCAGGTGTGTAGTGGATAATGTGACGAGGTGAACTTGGGTACTTATATTTGTGGTCAGGTGGCTCCACCTTGTGTCAGAAGACCCGAACAGCAGCCGAGCAGAGTGCAGGTGTACTGTGTTCCGCCACTAGAGGGCGGTCCTACGTTTCCTCACTGTCTGATCCTGGGACCGGAAACAGTTTCAGTGTGAGTGTACTGTACAGCATCATTCCTATGGACGTGTACCAGAAAAAAATGAAAAAGATATATATATATATATATTAGAGACCAGGACAGTGTATTTTTTATAATTATATATAAACTGTATAAAACAATGTAATTTTGGTTTTTATAGTAAAAGAAAATCCAATCAGCTGAATATATTATCAATAAAATCCCATTTCTTTTGTGCCTGTATTTTTTAGTGAATTTCCCCGAGCGGGATGAATAAAGTTGTCTATTCTATTCTATTCTATATACATTTTCATACTTTATTCTAAACAAAACTAAAGGCTACTTAAATCAAAGACGACTCAAATTAAAAGTATTACCTGTGAGTATCCAAAGGTTGTTTGAAACGTAAGACAAAAAACAAAAAATCATTATACTTCAGTGGAATTGTCAAATTCACAGCAGCAGGGAGGAAGTAAAAAAAAAAAAGTGGCACACTTTTAAAATGTTTATGAACAATAATATTTCTTGAGAACAGATACGAATACACGTGCGATCCGAAAGCGATTATTAGTATAAGAGGGAGGCAGCAGGATACAGAATTATTTAAATACTTGACATGAGCCTAGGTCTAATGGGAAATATTTTTGAGGAGACTTTTATTTTCCTAACCAGTACCGGAAGTCGCTCTCTCTTCCTTCTGCTAGCTTGACCCTGCTACCGTCAACATTAGCAGCGGTGGTGGAAGCAGCGCTGTCACAACAAGCGTCTGTGTCCGTCTCTGTCTCGGCTTCTTCATCCCACAGTCGCGATGTCAACACGGCTCCACGTTTCAACTTGTGTAAATATTACCATCAGTAAATAAGTCGCTGTTTTGTTTTTTTTTTCTGGGTTTTTTTCACTTCGTCGGAGAAGTTCGTGTGAACGACCGAAGAGGAGATTGTTCGTCCCGGTCCGAGACATTCGACGGTTTGTTCGGCCAGGCGAACTGCGACGGGACTCGCAACGTCACCGGGTAAGTCACGGACAGGGGGTCAAATTCGTGTTTTTAATAATATTCACTGTTAATTATATGTATATATAGTATGTAATTTTTATTCTTAAGACTTTTCGTCCAGTCTTGTCCGGTGTGCATCAGTGCTGCGTTCCATTATCCAGTGACTTGAGATTTAATCTACAAGCTACAAGATACAAATTTTTCAATTATTCGTCCGTTCACCATGAAATCTGTGTCGATCTATGTACAACTTTTATAGTTTGAACAAATTGTTTTATAAAACAATACCAACACACCTGTGGCTGATAGCCACTCCCCCCCATTAGTTGCTTTCCCCACGCCATATGCCACCTGCTGGGCAAAGAAGGAACTACAACCACTATAAGGCTGCGTTCCATTACACCTCGGAACACAGGATCTCTGAACCCCGGAAGTCGGGGGTGTGATTTAGTTTTTCCCGTCCTGGGGGCGTTCCAGTTGCAATTTCCGACTCGGAGGTCGTAGTTCCGAGATTATACTGGAGCAATAACCCCAACTACCGAGCTCGGAGCTACGAGTTCAGGCTAACACAGGCTAACACATTATACTTCGGGGCTCGGAACTTGGGGTCGTCGTTCCATTATAATCTCGGAACTCAGAATTACCGACCTCCGAGTTGGAACTTTTGCAATTGGTACGCCCCCTTATCGGAATATTGACTTCACCACCCCGACTGAGTATAATGGAACGCAGCATTCGGTGTCCTGTATTCTCTGGAATCACCAGCAGAGGGCGACTCACTGGTTGTTTCTATAGAAGTCTATGTGAAAATGACTCTCACTTCTCACTTGAATCATAACGTCAGTTAACATTTTTCCTGAGGAGTTTACTGTTCAATCTCTGGTTTCAAGTCTTCTTCAATGCAGCATGATGTTTATTTAGTACATTTTGGTCCCATGTTGAGTCAAATAGGCGATAAAGCCTGATTTTCAAAGGGGTGTGAATACAGCGTGATTGACAGCTGGGCCTAAATATTTTGATTGTATTATTTTACCTCTTTAATGTTTTTAATATTTAACTTTTTTTAAAGTTAGCTTCACGCTAACGCTCACTCACAGTCCTCTGGCAGGTCAGAACATCGTAATATTGTTGCCCTTCATTTTCCGTGTGTTTGTGTGTGTCAAAGTGACAACAAGGGTCATTTTTCCTGGTGGAAAAAAAAACATATCATGCTTCCATCCCAAATAGGTATCAGCTGAAAGTTATTGCAATTGAGTTTATTCTAATCTGGAGTTATTTTGATGTGCGTGTTTGGCTCTTCTTCAAAGGTTTTGAAAACGAATATTAAATCTCTCACAAAATGAAATTAGAAAGAGATTAGAATTTGTCATCTGCTTGTTGTTATGTGTTCAAGCTTTTACATTTTTTTGTGTGTGGAAGATATTGTTCCAGAATAATAAAAAAAATGGAAAAAAGAAATGGAAAGAGGGACTTGAGAATGTAAAGCAATGTTGATACAAACGGATCTCATTAGGAGGCTGCTCAGATTAAATGAGTGGTAGTTAGTGTGTGTTTTTTCTTCTCTTCCACTTTAGGCGTTGGGCTAATTTGTGAACACACACACAGATGATTCACCGGCTCCGAATGTCTGAGTCATGTTACACTGGCACTGTGCTAAAGTTAGCCACAGAATCAAACCGTTTGCCAGTTCGTTGTGGTCTGATTGATTCTCAGGATTCCTTTCTTTGCCCTCTCTCTCTCTCTCTCTCTCTCCCTCCCTCTGTTTTCTTTTTTCTTTTCCCTCCAGCCTCTCATTCCTGCACTTTTTCTCTTCCTCTTTTACTGCATTTTTTGAAAAACCCAAACCCCCTTAGTGGCTCTTTAACCCTCAACAGCGTTTTACATACTTTCCCTCCTGCACACACACACACACACACACACACACACACACACACACACACACACAAACACATTCCTCTGTTTCATCCCGTCTCCCCTTTGTCATTTCATCCCTTTGTCCACCATTCAGTCTGCCATCTTTGTTGTGCGTTCTCTACCTTTCTGTCTCTAGGTATCTCTCTCTCTCTCTCTCTCTCATTACCTCTCTTATCCTCCCTTGTCATGTGCCCAGCCCCACCCGGCCCGTCCCGGCTCGGCCCCACCCGTCCTGAGCAAACACCACCTCTATACGATCGTGTTGAGCTACATCCACGTTACTACCGTTTCGTTTTTTGAAACGCACCACTGCTGCTACCTTTTTACGCCTGCCGTCCACTCTGCTCCGGAGTTTGTGAAGTGCTGCTCGCCCTTGTTTTAGTTTGAAATCTCCAGGGCTGCCTTGTGAGACGTTTCCTGGTTGGTTCTTATCAGTCACGACTCGACTACAAGCTGTGAAAGCTTTAAGTCTTAAGTTCCACCTCGTTTTCGCTCCAAGGAAAGGAATCCCCTGCTCTTCTTACTTTTCTCTGTTGTTGTTTCTCATTCGCGATATTTTCTGTAACTAAGCAACCAACTCCCGAGAAGCCAATCTGCTTCCTGTTTACACCTGAATGCTAAGACGTTCCGTTTTAAAGTGTAAACATAGTAGAAGTATGGCTGTAGCCTCAAGGCCGCTGCTAGCGGGCTCTTATTTTTTTTTATGAAATCGGAACCTGACATATTTGCTATTTGAACTGTTTGTTGGACAAAAAATATGACTTATTATTAAGACGTCAGCTTGGAATCAAAACTGTGGTTTGCATTTTTAGAATAATTTGCAATGCTTTATAGACCAGAAACTGACAAATGAATTCATCACGGAAATAATCGATAGTTACGCATACTGTATGCATTTGTGTGTGCATCAGTTGTTTTTAGGGCCAGTTTAAAATATACACCGCCATTGCATTCAACCTGCATTGAGCAACGCTCATACGCTCAAAAGAATGTCACTTTTATTTGTTCATACATAAATCTATTACCCGTAAATCCTGTTCAGTTGCAGCCTCAAGTGTTGCTTCTTGTAAGTCACTTCCTGTTGGCAGTTCGCTGACAATACTCTCAATACTTGGTTGGTAAGTAAGTGTTTGCCGAAAAGTCACATGATTTTAGAGGATTGAATGAGCAGCTTTTGTCTCTTTTTGCACATGATTCCCAAAGGACCTGAAGCCGGTTTCCTTGGTAATGTTCCTGTCTCGCGGAGATTTGGTCTATTCATGCCTTGGTCCTACCTCGGGGGACAGGAGGAGAGGTTTCTTAGCCGTCCTTGGAATTAAAAACCTCCTAACATTTAAATTCAAAGGCTTCTACATGAATGAACCCATTCCCAGACTTGATACAGCTTTTCCAAATTCATGAATTTGCATTTGTAGGGTGTAATTCGTTTTTTTTTAGGTCAAGTAGATTGGAGGATTAGTCAGAAATAAAAGAGCTGTGGAAGAATGTGCAGTGTGATCACATTTCTACAGTATTTCAGTGGGATTAATTCTCACTGAGAAAATGTCTTTGTGCATGCGTGTCCTCTGCTGGACGACAGTGGGGGTTGTTATGTTCAGCATGTCGAGGAGGGTAGAAGTGCTGCGCTACAGCTTGCTCGGAAGACGCCGTTTTAAAGTGGAAGCGAGGATTTGAGAGAATTAAAGTGCATACTGCTCCCTTCTCTGCAGGTCTTAGCTAAAGCCTCTCGACGTGCCACGAAGAAAGAAATGTGACTGTGACTGTGCACAAGAGAGGCACTTGTGTGCTCAGTAACTGTAGCTACATCTGTCGATGCTGTGGAGTCGGAATAAACGTGACCTTTCGTTGCTGTTTGTTTGCACAGGTTTTATCCTCAGTTTTTTGAAATTCCAACTTTAAAGCCCCCAGTGTGTAATTTTTATAATTTTCTGGCGGGATCTGGTGGTAAAGTTGCAAACCACAACCAACTGAGCGACCGACTGGGGACACTTTATGGTGGCGCACCGCTGATTCCATTTCCAGTTTCCGGCAGCGTCTGAAAATTCAACGCGAATGCGACGTATTGTGGAGCGTTTTGTGCAACAACCGTATTCAACACGACGTAGAAACATGGAGACTCACACGGAGGTCGGGTCCACCTCATGTTACTATATTTAACTCATTCAGAATTGACAAATAACATGGTGATTATACATACATGAACACATAGTTATGGACAATGTGTTCAATTTCTGTGGATAAGTTCTTCTAAATATGACACCCTGTGGCTTTAAGATGTGAGTGTTGCGTCTGGTAGCAGTGATGAATATCACTATCCACCCGTATCTGTAGCCACGTCCTCTTTATTGAATCCCTGCTAATTAAACTTGCTAATGAAATTAAAGGAACTAAACGCTAATGAGCTTCTTAATGTCGGCTGCCTGTGGCGTCACGTAGTGTCTCAAGCATTTAAGCTAAATGTTTAAAAAATGAGGCGAATAAGCAAATTTGAAAACGTAAGAAACTATATACATGAACCGCCTCGTGATTGGATAGACATGAAAAGACAGAGTTGAAGTGCGGAAACAGCTGAAATATATAACGCTGTGTTGAAGCCAGATTATAAATAAAAGAATGAAATGTTTGTTGCGGGTTAGATGGCGGAGAGCAGAACAGTTGTGGCACGTATTTGACGTACAGTAGTCATCTTATTATTCTTACGTTTTTGGAAAAGTCCACCTGGGGCTTTGTCTCGTTTTCCGTGCCTGCTTTACAGAGAGAGTGTGTTAGTCAGCGACACCCCCATCCGACCTCAGGCGGTTTGAACAGATCAGATTTGGTACAGATTGACCACTTTGTGCTCTGTGTTATGGAAACGGAGGCATCACTGACACGGATTCAGCTGCTGCAGAAATGTCAGTGTGTGGCGCCGCGTTGTTTTTCTTTACAGTAAACAGAGGAGGCCTGTCTGGTCGTCAGGCCTTATCTAACAGTGGTTGTCATGGCAGCGCCGGTCGGCTGCCTTTAGGTGCGTTGTTGCCTTTACTTCCTGTCAGTGGGATCGCCAGTGTTTTTTTTAATGTTCAGGCCCCAAATGTTTTTTGTGAGCCATAAAAAAATCCTCCTCATTTTTAGCGGAGGGGAGATTAAATTACAGAACAAGACAAGAGCATTTAACGCAGTGATGCTGAGTATATGTATTGAAGGAGGCCACATCTGAGCCTTTACACCCTTTTAGGGGAGTGGAGGTTTCTACGTGGGCACATGTGCTGTCACGCCGACTTCCTGTCTCTATCTCTTGGGTGCAAAAACGACCACAGCTTCCCGTTCTGTCGTCCTCTTCTGCCGCTCTTTTCAGCAGCGTGAGTTAGTTGGTAGTTCAAACCTTCACCTGCTCAATTTCGTCCAAGACGGCAAGTCTTTTTATATCATTTTTTTTTCTTGGGAAGGCCGCAGGATATTCCGTAAAGTTAAAAGACTGGAATCGCAGAGCAAAATCCAAAGGTTGGTGGGGGTTTTTTCTCCGTCGCGCCGAGGCGACTAGATGCAGACTCAAGCAGGAGTGGTTGTCGTGGACAGGTTAACTCCCCGCGCGGTGAATAGACGAGTCACTTCTCCACCTGCAGGTCAGATAAGAGGGGAAACGTGTAGATAGATAAGTATGTGAGAAGCCGGAGACTGACGGTTGACTCGGAGCAAGCACTTGTTTACTGTAATTTCAGGCTTTATTGGAATTTTATGTGCTGTTGTTTCCCCAAAACGATGCACAAAAAACAAACGGGGATCAACGTGAAACATCACCACCACGGGCAGTTAATCTTGTGCTGATTACCCCGAGAGCGGTAAAGAACAACATCGGTGGCCAATCGGATCGCTCGGCTTAAGATGCCTGAGTTGCATAGTACTTTGTGATGGCTGCAGCATTTCTGGAAGTTGAACAGGCGGATACTTTTTCCGACAAACTCCAAATGCCGAAGCCGATGAAAGCAGGTCGTTGTCTCTGCTCTCGTCGTCGTCCTCGTCGTCCTCGTCGTCTACGTCGTCCACATCACCCACTGTTGTTAACTGTCGTACTTCCTCAGGGTTAATGTTCACCTGAAGTATGCAGGTTCAGTTCAGGTATGAAGCGTGTGTGTGTGTGTGTGTGTGTGTGTGTGTGTGTGTGTGTGTGTGTGTGTGTGTGTGTGTGTGTGTGTGTGTGTGTGTGTGTGTGTGTGTGTGTGTGTGTGTGTGTGTGTGTGTGTGTGTGTGTGTGTGTGTGTGTGTGTGTGTGTGTGTGTGTGTGTGTGTGTGTGTGTGTGTGTGTGTGTGTGTGACACTGCACTGGAATGTTCTGAATGTGTCATCGCATGCTAACGGCCTGTATTCTTTAAGTTTGTGTCTACACACTCTTTTGCATTTAATAAAAAAATATTTTTATGCTCTGTAGATGTCAGCGAGTGTTCGAGCGGCACAGCGGCTCCAGTAGATTAGCCTGGATTACAGGCGGCTGAGATTAACCAAGAGAGCATCTGTCAGAGGTTTACAGTTAAAACTATCGGCAGGGATAGTTTATATATCGCGATATCTTAAAATCTCCTCGAAAGCACTTCATAAATGCACAATTTAACCCTTTGATGCAGACTATCACACCAGTGTGATGATTCTAGTCGTCCCTGCGACCTGTGTCCGTATTAAAACATTCTTTCATCTTAATTATATTCATTAATGGTTCCCATTGGGGACAATTTTAAACTTCAAAGCAAATCTTATGCCTGGTGCCTGACAATTTGCAGTCGCGGTATTCGCAATATAGTCATTTAATACATCTCGTGTGCAACAAGCCGCGATACATAAAATATATTCGCGATACCGCCCAGCCCTAGTTTAAACTAATATACGACTTTACTGTAACTAATGCAACTTGAAGTCGTAATCTCCCTGCAGCTGCCGCTGATTCTGCTATTTGTGGTCAAATGAAGTCTACCAAGCCACGAGGCGTTTCAGGAGCTTCATTGTTTTCTGTCGGGGAGAGGAGCTCCCTCTACCGCCGAGTCGCTGACTTTGGGCTTGTTCACTTTGCTGACCTTTTACATACACGCCAAAAAAAACCCCTGATATAACACTCCAGAGGAAAGGGAAAAACTGCAAAAGCATAGTATTTTCTCCTTTAAAATAACAGTCCGTTTGTATCTCGTCGAAATAGTTGAAGTTCTCTATTGTGTTTTTTTAAAGGAAAGATCGATTGTGGCTCAAATCACTTTGTCAGCTATTGATTGAATATCATGTTGTTTTTCTCTCAGTGTGTTTGTCATGAACAGTGGGGCAGCGTGAGAAGTGTGATCCCTTATTGTTTTTCTCTCTGCGTCTTGCAGTCATGTCTCGTAGGAGCTCGCGCCTCATGTCCGGTGGCTACTACCACTCGGATGAAGAGTCCGACTCGAGTAGCGTGACAAACATATCCTACCGTGAAATCCCTGTCAAGTACGTAGCTCTGTGTGTTTTTGTGTGTTTGCGTTGGATTTGCAAACTGTAATGTAAAGAAATCTATTTTCTTTTTTATCTAAAGTGCTTTCCGTGTGTGTGTGTGTGTGCGTGTGTGTGTTATTCTTGTCCATTTTCTTAAGGGTTTTCAAGAAGAAGGCAGGGACCCGGAAGCCCAGCTCCCGCACGTCCAGCAGAGCCAATAGTAATGCTAGTTCACCCGTCCAACAGTCACCTGTCCCTGCAGGCCAGTTTGATGGTAAAAAAGTTTCATACCACTTCTCATTTTCCTAAGAATAATAATGAGATAAAAATGTCCTGTCAAAACAAAAGTAGTAATAATAGCAAGAGCTAAACCTGGTTTGGG
Source organism: Scophthalmus maximus (assembly GCF_022379125.1). Lineage (NCBI taxonomy): Eukaryota > Metazoa > Chordata > Actinopteri > Pleuronectiformes > Scophthalmidae > Scophthalmus > Scophthalmus maximus. Next base: position 3,261,252 of record NC_061522.1, on the reverse strand, counting down.
ACAAAGTGTTTCTGGGAATATTATATTATTATGTTGTTATTTGGTAGTAGGGGTCGACTAGGGCTGCAACTCACGATTATTTCCCTAATCAATTAATCTGTAGAGAATTTTCTCGATAAATCGATTGGTTGTTTGGTCCATAAAATGGTGAAAAATGTCCATTGTGTTTCCCAAAACTCCAAGATGATGTTTTGTTTTGTCCACACACCAAATATATTCAGTTTACTGTCACAGAGGAGCAAAGAAACCCGAAGATATTCAAATTTAAGAAGCTGAAATCAGAGAATTTTGACTTTTTTTTTTCTTAAAAACTACTTGAACCGATTAATCGATTATCAAAACAGTTGGCGATTCATTTAGTAGTCGATTACAAATCGATTAACTGTCGCAGCTCTTGGGTCGACCGATATGGCTTTTTCCGGGCCGATAACGATTATTACTAATCTTAGAGACCAATAACCGATATCAGCATTATTATGGCATATTAATGGATCAATCCCCCTTTCACAGATTAAAGAAAGTCATAACAGAGTTGTGCTTTACATCCAAACCCATTCATCACCCATTCATTTACCGATTGTGTCCAGTTCAACCAAAGATGTTTACAGTAATGTTGTAAGAGGCTTGAAGGGGTCAAAGATCAAGCCCTGGAAAAACAAACTCATATTTGTTGAACATGTTTTGTATAGTTCTTTTCATCCATCCAGTTAACCTGTGACTTTGGAAACAGCTGGTTAAAATATTTTCAAACCTGTGTGTGTAAAAAACACATTTATTCATAGCTGACATTTTGTCCTCGTCTCCTTGGGCCTCTCAGGCCGGAGTCCTTCCCCCGCGAGCGGCCACACTCAGCCCACCATGAGGACGGAACCCTTTGCCTTCACCACGGCCACCCCTCGGCCTGCCCTGACCCCGTCCTCCACCCGGAGTCGGACGCCCACGCGCTGCCCCTCCGTGCCTCCGGAGAAGAGCCCTCTACCCGGGCACCACGGCCCCAGCAGGCCAGGTTTGCACCCGAGGCCCGGCCACAAGGAGCCGCTGAGTCGGAGCGGAGTGGACAGCTCGGGGTACTCGTCCTCCGAGGGCCCTTACAGGAAGCCCACCGGCAGAACGAGTGACGATCCCAGCCCTGGATACAGAAGCAGAATCAGCAGTGCCTTCTTTAGTCTGATGGGTGAGAACTGAAGTCTAATCTATGTGTGTGTGTGTGTGTGTGTGTGTCAATCTAAATGTTTCTGACATAATAATCTCATTATTTCACGTCGTCTTTCGCAGACTCCGCCTCGTTGATGGCCGTCGCAGCACAGTCAAAAATAATGCATCTGAAAGCTTTAGGTATGTTGTTGGTGTCTGCCTTGGTGTGATATGCGATGTGAACGGCGAGCTCACGCTCGTGCCTGGTCACATGTTCACATACATGCAGTAGCTCTGTGTTTCACACAATCATTGCACAAGTCTCGGCTGCAGCTTATCAAAATCCCTGCAAATGTACTCTTTTTTGTTCCTTTTCCCATTTTCAGCCAACACTTCACTCAGCAGTCGCGTGAAGAAGGCTTGTGGTCTGTCTATCCTCCTCCTCCTCCTTGTTCTCCTATGTAAGTGACATAAACGTTTAATAAGATTCAAGCTTGCGTCTGGTAAGATTTCACATTTAGGAGACAACTCATCCTCCCCTTGGACACGTCGAGTGTCTGATTTCACGCGAATGTAATTGAATGAGTTTCACGTGTCGGGGCCTTTTGATCTCGGAAGGACGATGCATTCAGGGGACGTTTACCGTGTCTTCTGGGTGCTGTTCCTAAGGCACCGTGCCTCCTGTTTTTCTCCAGGTATTTGGTTCCTCCTTCCCTTGTTGACCTCCTTCGTCTCCCACATGAGGGTCGCAAAGACCCCGTCACTGACAAAGCCCGAGAGTCGACCAGTCGTCCCTGCCACTTCTCCTCCTCCTCCTCCTCAACCCAACACCATGCATCATTCACCTGTGGTGGTAGGGCTCGACCGCAGGTCACTCATTGTGTGTGTGTCTGCAATTTCAACTCTTGCTGTTTTCACGGAAAATGTCCGCAGAATTGCGTCCGGACATTCTCCGGAGTTTGCCGTTTACATATGACAAAGCAGGAGATTGTCCAGAGTCGGGCGCGTTCACAACAGCAGGAACATTTCCGGAACATTCTGTGACGTCTGGGTAGAGCCTGCAGGAAACGTTTTCAAGAAATTTTAATTGGGGGCTGGCAGGAAAAGTTATGGAGAACGTCTGTGCATATTGGTCTTCTGGCATCTTCCCCCTCCAGAGTAGTTCAGGACAATGTCCGGACTTCAGTGCATGTCTGAAAAATCCTTAGAGTTTCTTTGGGACAAACTATTCATTTGGGTAATTGTTGGCATGCAAATGTTGTGATTACATCAGTGTTGTCAAAGAGTTTCCTTTTGTCCCACCAGGATCCGGCCGTCGTCTCTGCTGCGGTAGAAGCGAAGATGCAGCATCTTTCGGTAGGAAGCAGAGCATCAGCACTTCTGCGAGTGAATCTGTGCAAATCTGAAAATGTAGTTCTAGCGTTTCCAACTTCATCAAAACTGTGGGGGTTGAACGATGGAGGGTTTGCGGCCTGTCGCTTGCAGCTCCTGGCGCTCCATCACTCACTGCAATATTTCTAACAGATTTTTTTGTAGACTCTTTTTTTGAAAAGTTAATAAATCAATAGTTGGTTTGCATTAGCAGCAAATTTGAAAATCCTCAAGATTACCTACTTTAATATAACAAAGAAAAAAAGGGTGATGGAGGTTAACGTTTTGATATATGTGTCATCTGTTTGTGTATTTGCAGGCAGAGCTGCTGCTGAAGCAGGAAATGCTTTACTCCCAGGTGAGAGAATCTGTCTTGTGTGTCCGTCTGTCGATCCCTGTTGTCTTCTCTCATTCATTTACTCTTGCATTAAGCAAACTTGCACTGTGGTTGGTGCAGTCTTACCAGCAAGTGAAAGAAAATTAAATATGAACTACAGTGATATCTACTGGTGGTGATGGAGAACTGCAGAACAAGCTGGTATATTTACTAAAGCACAAAGGTGCACACTTATGCCAGTACTGAACCATTCTGCAACCTGTTGTTACAACAAAAAATACAATTCTTTTCTTTGTCAATTTGAAAAACGGATAAAGAAATCATATCAGAATCACCACTACTGAAGTACTGAAGGTCCTTGGTTCAACTGAAGGTACATCTGTCCATTCTACCCTGACACTACCACGTCTTTCTCTCCCAGATGAAGGAGCGAATAAAGCTGGACATGCAGGGTATCAAATCTAGTCTAGAGGTCGTGGACTTGGACAGTCGGCTGCGTCTGGAGCAGGAGATCGCCGGGCTGGGCAGGCAGATGGTGGAATATCAGACGGACAGCCGATCGGCCGCAGCCAGCCTCAGCTCCAGGATCCGAGCTGTGGAGGCCGAGAACGCTGAGGTGAAAACAGACAGCCTATCTGCTGCTGCCAGCCTCAGCTCCAGGATCCGAGCTGTGGAGGCCGAGAACGCTGAGGTGAAGACGGACAGCCGTTCTGCTGCTGCCAGCCTCATCTCCAGGATCCACGCTGTGGAGGCTGAGAATGCTAAGGTAACAGTGCTGGTAGAGATGTTCGGACTGCTGAGAGGTTGTTCTTGTTAACTTCTAACCATGGTGTGTCTGCCTCTTTCTTGTAGCTGTCCCAGCAGTTGGTATCCATCCAGCTGATTCCTCCTCCAGCCCCCTGTCCTGAGACCAGCACTGCCCCGGTCCACAACCATCTAACCCCAGAGCTCCAACAGGCCATGGAGAAGTGGCTAACCGACCGCATCAAGGTAGATGGAGAGATACTATTTACCGACTCTAGTTAAGACTTCTGAATGATGTGCTTATATATACGATGGGATTGACAATTAATACTTATGTTATTTGCTGTGTGTGAATGTGTACCAGGAGCGGGATGTACTCAAAGGAAGCGGTGCAGATTTTGGACGTCCCATGGCGGACAAAATGGCTGACTTTGCCCTGGAGACTCAAGGTCAGAAACATCTCACGTCACTGTCACGTGGCTTTAGTTTGTTACACTGATTCACAGGTTTGATCGTCTTAGTTCTCAGTTCCATCAGCTCAGTGTACAACCGCCACTTTCATTAGTTGTGAAGCACATCAAAATAGCGGAAAGCATTAAGAGTAGTAGTTACTTTGTCCCTTGGTTAATCTTCGAAATTATAATTACTTTGTGTGTCTGTGTGCAGGTGCCAGTGTGATCAGTACCAGGTGTTCGGAGACGTATCATATCCGTTCAGCATGTGTGACCCTTTTTGGCTTCCCCCTCTGGTATCCATCTGAAAGCCCACGCACTGTCATTCAGGTAAAATCAATCATCACCTCCCTTATTGTTTTCTTTCTTTAGTTCTGTTGGGTCGGGTGCCGTTCACATTTGAACCGATTTGGTACCGCTACAGATACTGAACACTCGGTACCCAAGGGTTCCTTTTCTCGGTACGTTGGCTAGTAAAAGTCAACTTTAAGCACATCTGTGAAAAAAAGCTAGTTATCTCCAACAGTGATTTAATGCAACTAGCTAACTAATTATACCTGAAGATGGTTAAACTTCCTGCAGGTATGCTAACGTAAGCCTGCGGCTAGGTAAGGCGTGTTGCCCTTTCCAGATGCTGTCACGATCTCGTATCCGCCGGACTACTGACGAGGCGTCTTCACTTTCTGTCTCCTTGGGTTTTCTAACTTTCAAGATTTCAAATCATTATCCAATTAGCAGGTAAAGATTATTCCAAGCGTCTGCTCCCTCCCTCCCTCCCTCCCAGGGTTACCCAGTGCTGCTCCCAGGGAAATGTTGGGCGTTCAACGGTGTCCAGGGAACTCTCGTCATCTCCCTCTCCCACCCTGTAAGGATAACTCATGTGACGCTGGACCACCTGCCGCGGTACAACTCCCCCACCGGCCGAATCGACTCCGCACCCAAAGACTTTGAAGTCTATGTGAGTACTTCCCATGCTGTTAGTTGTCATCCATTATATGAGGCACTGTTGAAGTCCTGTCACTCACCGTGATTAATTATCCAATTCTGATTTTGAATAGTCGGCACTCTGACGCTGTCATTTCTCCCCCCCCAGGGAACGAAGAGCGACACACAAGAAGGAACACTGCTGGGAACGTTCACCTACAATGAGAACGGCGAGTCGACGCAGACGTTTCAGCTGCCTGTAAGTTCAAACCAGCAGATCTAAATATTCTAAAGACAGCGTGATATTTACAGAAGAAAGAACATGACCTACCTACTTGGCCAAAACCTAGAAAATGGTTCGGCCATGTGCAGGGGTGTAGCACCAAATTCTGGGCCCTATACATGAGCAGTCTCTGTGAAGCCCCCCGCAGCAATGATGCTGATTGATTTATGATATATACTGTGTGTGTGTTCTAATAGTAACTAGCTAACTCCTACTGTATTCAGGTAGTAAAAGTTACAGTTAGCTAGCTAGCTAGCAATAGCAGCTGTGTAGATCTCAGCTTGGTAGCTGCTAGCTAGCAGCTCCAGGCTTTCCATGGAATTGAGGACACAGTTGAAAACGACTACTTTCAGAATGCACTAAAGTTGACCTCTTTTTTCTTCTATCTCTTCCTCCTTCTATCCTTTTCTTTTGTCCTGTGCCGCCTGAACCACCCTCACGCAGAACCCGAGTGATGAGGTTTACAGATTTGTGGAGTTGCACGTCCTCAGCAACTGGGGTCACGTCGAGTACACGTGTCTTTACCGCTTCCGTGTGCACGGAAAGATCGCCACCACGTGAGATCCTCCCGACCACAACGTTATGGATCAGTTAAACATATCAGAAAGGACATTTTGAATTTTACCCTTTTTTTTTTTAAAGGAACAATCCATGCTGATGCTACTGAAAAAAATGACTAATGGCACTCCAGCAGGTTTCGCCGTGTTTTGAACTGCTTCATGTTAAAGTGACTGAGATCATAGGATTTTTGGTTTTTAACGCACACGGTGAAGTTCACACTTGCTACCGACTTTACTGACCCACACTTCCACAGATGGTCCGAGGATTTGAACCATCACCACCTCAAGGCTCCCCACCACAAAACATAAGCAATGAATGATTGATGATTTAATGACGTCCATTGTTGGGCACTCATTATTGATGAAACTGCCATTTATTATTTATTTTTTAATTCATTGATGAACCCCTTCAGTCTATCAAGTGTCAAAAAAAGTAGACATGCCCTTTTTAAAATTTCCTGTTTCCCAAGGTGATATTTTTCGAATGTTATGTCCAACCAACAGTTGGAGACCCAAAGATCTGTACATAAAGTATTATGAGAAGCTTGAACTGTCAACTTTGATAATTAGAATAGAAGCCTATTCTTTTTTTCTTATTTTTGCTGCAGCTCTAATGTCAATATTTTGCATTTTTGCAATAACAAGATCTGATTCGTGAAGTTCTCAATGAAGCGAGTAAGTCAAGTTTTATCTGAACTTCCTGAAGCAGCAATTTCGCCATTTTTTACAGTACGTGACATTATTAATAATAATAATATATTGGATTTATAAAGCGCTTTTCAAGTACCCAAAGCGCTGGAGTTTTGGTTTTCGCTGATGCTGTGACTGAACATCCTGTTGTCAACAGTAGGAGTTGGACACACGGCAGAAGTGAATGTTCTTTAATCAGTATTTGTTGGGGTTTTTTGTAAGTTAAATTTAATTTAATATTCCTTGCGAAAGGTAACATATGCAGCTCTGTAATTGAGTTTCATCTCAGTGATTTCTTAATGGTACTTCAATACTTGAAAACCTCCTTTTTTCTAACCTCTTTGAAAGGCGTCATCATGTTGACTCTGTGATGTCTGTGTTTCCTTGTAATTAAAAACTTTTAATGATCTTACGGAACCACGAAAGAAAGATGTTATTTATTAGGGAAAATTAGAATATTTCTGCGTTATGTCTGCTCTGTAGGATTGGCTTGGTAAGCATTGTAATTATTTTCCAACATGCGAGACATACCCTCGTTGATACAAACAGGGTGGACAAAATAATAGAAACACCTGTTATTATAACTTAATCCAATTCAACTGCATCAGAGAGGACATCCTCCAAAATCCAAATCAGTTGAATCAATAACTTTCTGAAACAGTTTATAACTGTCCATCACTCCATTATCTATACCACTTTATCCTTAATGGGTCGCGGGGGATCGGTGAGGATAAAATCCTTAATATTCTTTACTTTTTTTGAGTGGGACAACAACATTGACATAATTTGTGCTGGTAACACGAATGAATAATTGTAAGTAATTGCATTTTCTGCTTATACTGGTGATTGTAACTCATAAGAGGATTCTAGAGATTTTATGTTTTTATGATTCCCTAAAACATCGTCTAACCATCAAGTGTGATCATGAATTGTGATTTGGAGCACTTACAAATCTGTGGGTGGAAGCACTGATATTTAATACACTGAATTTAATTTGGATTTAACTTTTGATCGTTCCAAATGTGTGTTATTTAACAGTGTTTCCTCGATTTCAGGAAAAAAAGTTGAAGCATTTATTTTCGTATTTGAAAGCTGTTGAACAGCCTGTACTGCCGTCATGCTGGTAGCTTTTTCCTGAACACACAATACAGAAAATATAATGTTTGTGTGTAAAGCCACATGAGTAACACAGAGAATAAAGCTCCATACACATCTGATGATATATGTTAATAATTGATCTGTTAATAATTGATCTGTTTGTTTTTTAAATACAATGAATAATTGCTCTTTCGATTGAACGATATAATTTGCCAGCCTGACGTGTTCTCCAGAGTATTTGACTGTCAACGCCTATTTGTAAGCCAAACTGGGATGTTTGTCTGATTAAGTAAATAAAAAACATTGTAATATATTTATTTTTTTTGTTAATGCATTTCTTGTTTTATGAGTCGTATTTTCCAATGTGGACTGCTGAAAGCATGCTTAGATGTCCAGGAGCTTGTTCTGGACCTACAATCAGTGTTGATTATTTTGCTTGATTTTATTTTGAGTCCTTGACTAAATTATATCACAGAAATCAAAACATACAAGATGCATAACAAATTCAGTAATTTCAGGTTTGCAAACAAGTATATACAGACATGCAGTAACTACCCTACATTTCTGTCTCTTTAAAGTTTTAGCAGATTTATATACAATGGCACCCAGGAGAGCGCATAACTTCAACAAGGCTGAACAATCCTACACATGACTGTCCAATTCTTAAAGTTGAAATATAAAAGAAAATTTTAAGTGGTCTGATAACCTAGATGATTTATTTGTCATAAAACATAGAAAACAAAAAAACTTTCCCGGATCTGTCCCCACAACCCACATCTGCACCAAAAACGTAGAATTAAATGACTGTACTGTAGTGCAGTGGTAAAAATAAAGACAAAAATCAAATCAAATCAGAACATTCCATTAATATATACTTTTGATAGTTTCGCATTATGATGCAAATGTGCTGTCATTCCCGTCGATGCAATGATCAAAAGATCAAAGCCACACACTCCTCTGATCTCATCGCATACAGCAGGTAGTGAATCCTCTAAGAATCCCATTGAAATTTTTATAGCAGACACTGAGTTACTTGGCCACATAAAACAAAAAAATATATAAAAATATAAAACTGCACTGACACCACCACCCAGAAAGACAAGCTCAATTTCTGAGGTATGTCTGAGGCCGACAACGAGGTGCCGACAACACGATAGCAATGAGCTCGCTCGTTGGTTCAGCACTTGCGCATGCGTATTGTCACGTCTCCTGGATTTCCAAAGATGGCGACATCAACAACAGTACATCTCATGTATTGTCTTTGATTTGACACTTTTAAAGCATTTGATTCAGAATGGGTCAGGCTAAGACTTGTGGGTAGGGTAGGAGTCAGGAAAGGGTTCTTGTCGTTGCACACTGATTTCAGAATTAAATTACAACTTTTTTATCAAACCTATCAAAATGAACACTATATTGGCTTTAAAAACAAAATAATAATAATCACTACAATCAAATAAATAATCACTACATCTACCTCTTCACTATTGGACTGTATGAATGACACTTAATAATTAAGTGTATAGTAGAAAGACAGTTACATTTACATTACCTGGCATAGCGCTGGCTTAGTCAGACACAGGCGCTGGAGCAACGGAGTTATGATAAATGCCTTTACAACACATTGTTATTGTGAGCATTGAGGATTAGTAGACAGCTAGCTATTAGCTGGTTGCTGCCTACCTGCTTAAAATCTTTGTAGAATACAGTAGTTGGTTGGCACTCCTCTCTCTCGGAGGCCTATCGTGCCAGAAGTGAAAGTCTTATTGCTTCCATGGTCAATTTGTGTGAAAAAGCACAAAAAATCCCCTTGTTATGATGTCAACGTTACACATGAAGGGGAAGAATTGTGGGAAGGAGAGCGATTTTTAAAATAAGTTTAATGTTGCTGCCATGTGGTGGTTGGCACTCCCCTCGTAACTGTCTGTTATTAGTTAGTTGAAATAGTTTAAGCCCTATTGTGTGTGGCGTTTTTTTTAAAGGAAAGATTGTCGTTGAAAAATGTTGTCAGTTGTTGCTTGAATATCATATTTTTCTCAATGTGTTTGGCATGAACAGTGAGACGCATGAAAAGTGTCTCATATAAACTTATATCCATGAAATGAATGTACTGATCGGAGGCCTTATGTCATACATGTATGTGATGAATGATATTGTATTGTATTGTACTGTGTCTTTCAGTCATGTCTCGTAGGAGTTCGCGCCTCTTGTCCAGTGGCTACTACACCTCAGATGAAGTTTTTGACACAAGTAGCGTGACAAACATATCCTACCGTGAAAACCCTTTCAAGTACGTAACTCTGTGTGCGTGTGTGTGTGTCGAAAGCTTGGCTCTCAGAAAATCTGATTTACAAACTGTCAGAAATCAATTGTCTTTACTGTAATGTCCTTTTCTTGCCCATCTTCTTAAGGGTTTTCAAGAACCGCAAGACCGGCTCCCGAACGTCCGCAGGCCAGTCCAATGGTAAAAGACTAAATAAACGAATTCCCATTTTTCTTAGAGCATTAATGAGATAATTTCCTGTAATAAAAATAGCATTAATGATACCTGGGTGGGGACAAGGTGTTTCTGGGAAATATCAAATCAGTGTTTTTATTTTAGTATTTGATAGATGAAAGAAGTCGTTCCAAAACTGTTTAGGTCACGAACACAACAAAGTTGTGCTTACATACAGTACGTTTACTGGTTGTGACCAGTTCAACCAAATGTTTTCTCTTTACCATTTCAAAATTACAGTATTGTTAAGTTAGACCATCTTTCCATTTCGTTTTTGTCCTTCGTTTCCTTGGGCCCCTCAGGCCCTAGTCCTTCGCCCACGAGCAGCCAGACTCAGACGATCACGAGGACGGAACCCTACGTCTTTACCACATCCACCCCTCGGCCTAACCAGAGTCGGACGCCCACATTCTTCCCCTCAGTGTCTCCGGTGAAGAGCTCTCTCCCCGGGCACTACAGTCCCACCCGGTCAGGTTTGAACCTGAGGCCCAACCACAAGGAGCCGAGTCAGAGCAGAGTGGGCCCTTACAGGAAGCCCACCAGCACAACGAGTGAAGATCCCAGCCCTGGTTACAGAAAAAAAATCAGCAGTGTCTTCTTTAGTCTGATCGGTGAAAACTAAATTCTTATCTATGTGTGTGTGTCTATTTTACTGTGTCTGGCACGACAGCAAAAATAATCTCATATTTCATATTGGCTTTCGCAGACTCCGCCTCATTGATGGCCGTCGCAGCAAAGTCAAAAATAATGCATCTGAAAACTTTAGGTATGTTGTTGGTGCATGTGTGTGAGTCGGTTTTTGTGTGATACTTGATGTGTACCGTTAGATCACATGTTCACATGACAGTAGCTTTGTGTTTCCACAATCATTGCACAAGTTTTTTCTTGTCCCTTCAGCTAACACTTCACTCAGCAGTCGCGTGAAGAAGGCTTGTGGTCTGTTTCTCCTCCTCCTCCTCGCATATCCATGTAAGTGACATATATAATATGATTCAAGTAGGCAGGTCATAAGATTTCCCATTTAGGAAACAACTCATCCTCCCCTTGGACACGTCGAGCGTTTGGTTATACTTCGCCTTAATTGTTCAAGATTTCTTTTCCATGGCTCTTTGTTAGAAGTAGACAACTTTGCATAGCTCACTGACCAGATTCAGTTTGATGTGACATTCACAAAATTTCAAGATTTCTTACATTTTGAAGAACACTGTAGTTCTGTTTATATTTGTGTGTATTTTATATTTTCATAAAGTAGGAAATTATCTTTTGAAGAGCGATGATTGACGATTCCAAATCACAAGTAGCGTCCTGAAGACGTTTTAGATTAGTAATGCTCCTCCAGGAAGTTGTTTAGTGTAGTCTGTGGCGTCAGCGCCATAATGTGTTAGACACAGCGGCACTTCCTCGGCTGTATCTACACCTCAGTGTCATTGAATGAGTCTCAGTAAATGTCATTACAAGTTTCACGTGTCTGGGTCTTTTGATCTTGGAAGGATGATGCATGAGTACTGTTCTTAATGCACCATCCCTCCTGTTTTTCTCCAGGTATTTGGTTCCTCCTTCCCTTGTCGACCTCTTTCATCTCGCACATGAGTGTCACAAAGACCCCGTCACAGACAAAACCCGAGAGTCAACCAGTCATCCCTGCAACTCCTCCTCCTCTTCCTCCTCCTCCTCCTCCTCCTCCTCCTCCTCTTCCTCCTCCTCCTCAACCCAACACCGTGCATCATTCACCTGTGGTGGTAGGTCTTGACTGCAGGTCACCTGCACGTTACCTATTGTTTGTGCGTGTGTGTGTGTGTGTGTGTAATTTCAATTCAGGCTTTGTTCACTCATGAACTTTGATGCTTACATATGAAAAACGCAGCAGGAAATTGTCCAAGTCAGATGCGCTCACAACAGCAGGAACATCCTGAACATTCTGTGGCATCTGCGTGGAGCATGCAGGAGACCTTCTCCAGGAATTTCATAGGGGGGCTGGCAGGAAAAATTATGGAGAATGTCTGTGGACATTGATGTTCTTGCACATGTCCCCTCCAGAGTTAGGGTTAGTTCAGGATAAAGTCCGGACTTCAGTGCATGTCTGAAAGCAGCTTTAGCAGCAGACCTGTGCTTGAACAATTTTGTTGCGATCTAGTAGAATAGTACGTAGTCCAAAATGCGGGACTATGACACGGACATTAGAACTGGAATTACAAATGGACAGATACTCCCTTGACCACAAGATCATTTGTGGTTACTCATGCACGTATAAACAGAACCTGAATAAAGCTGGACTGGGCAGGCAGATGGCGAAATATCAGGATCCAAGCTGTGGAGGCTGAGAATGCTAATGTAACAGTGCTGGTAGAGATGTTCGGACTTCTGAGAGGTTGTTCTTGTTAACTTCTAACCATGATGTGTCTGCCTCTTTCTTGTAGTTGTCCCAGCAGTTGGTATCCATCCAGCTGATTCCTCCTCCAGCCCCCTGTCCTGAGACAAGCACTGCCCCGGTCCACAACCATCTAACCCCAGAGCTCCAGGAGGCTATGGAGAAGTGGCTCAACGACCGCTTCAAGGTAGATGGAGAGATACTACTTACCGACTCTAGATTAGACTTTTGAATGATGTGCTTTATACGATGGGATTGATAATTACTTATGTTATTTTCTGTGTGTGAATGTGTACCAGGGGCAGGATGTACTCAAAGGAAGCAACACAGACTTTGGACGTCCCATGGCGGACAAAATGGCTGACTTTGCCCTGGAGACTCAAGGTCAGAAACATCTCACGTCACTGTCACATAGCTTTAGTTTGCTACACTGATTCACAGGTTTGACTGTCTTAGTTCTCAGTTCCATCAGCTCAATGTACAACCACCACTCTTATTAGTTGTGAAGCACATCAAAATAGCAGAAAGCCTTTAATGAAGTATTTCATTTGTCCATTGGGTAATCTTCTAAATTATAATTACCAATTTTACTTTGTGTGTCTGTGTGCAGGTGCCAGTGTGATCAGTTCCAGGTGTTCGGAGACGTATCGTATTCGTTCAGCATGTGTTACCCTTTTTGGTTTCCCCCTCTGGTATCCATATGAAAGCCCACGCACTGTCATTCAGGTAAAATGAATCATCACCTCCCTTATTGTTTTCTTTCTTTCTTCTGTTGGGTTAGATACTGTTCACATTTGAACCGCAATCGTTGGAGTCAGTTGATGAAAGAGATCGCTCTGATTATCTGTTCAGATTTAGCGAGCGTAGCATGAGAAGAGAATTGAAAGTTAGAACGCAATGAGGAGAATCAAGAGGGTTTACAACCATAAGACTAAAGAGGAAGGCTTGCAGCCAATCCATCTATCTGGATCAACATTCCTTTGTTTGGAATGAAGATGTGGAGGAACAACTGATCAACATCATCCAAGATAGGCCGCTTGATTCCCTGTTTCCCATTCTGAATGACGTATACAAACTACAGAGCAGACACAGCAGGCGGTCTTTGTTGATTTTTTTTGACGTCTTGTTGCTGTGTCCCTACCTTTAGGTTTAAGACATGCTGAAAAAAATCCCATGGTTTAAGCCCACTAAATGGCATCATGCATGGCATGCATCACAAATATCATCTTTGTCTGTCTTGTCCTTGTCGAAAATTGTCATTGATACTGATCTGATCTGATTTGTTCGGTAGCCTTAAAAGTATTGATCTTGGGACCCAACCCTAATCTTCTGTCCTCCTCTTTTTGTCTTCACTTTGAACAAATCCATCCTGTGTGTCTCCTTAGTCTTCTACCTTTCAAGGTTTCAAATCATAATCAACTTAGCAGGTACAGATCATTACAATTTAAAAAAAAATACTGACTGTGTCTCCTCCCTCCCAGGGTTACCCAGTGCTGCTCCCAGGGAAATGTTGGGCATTTCACGGTGTCCAGGGAACTCTCACCATCTCCCTCTCCCACCCTGTAAGGATAACTCATGTGACGCTGGACCACCTGCCACGGTACATCTCCCCCACCGGCCGAATCGACTCCGCACCCAAAGACTTTGAAGTCTATGTGAGTACTTCCCATACTGTTAGTTGTCATCCCTTATACATTGCACTGTTGAGGTCCTATCACTCTGTGATCAATTATCCAATTCAGACTCTAAATACTTGTCACTTTGACGCTGTAATATTTTTTTCTCAGGGAATGAAAAGCTACACAGAAAAAGGAACTCTGCTTGGGACGTTCACCTATAATGAGAAAGGCGAGTCGTCGCAGACGTTTCAGCTGCCTGTAAGTTCAAACAAGCAAATCCAAATATTTAAAGACACCATGATATTTACAGAAAGAAAAAACATGACCTAACTACTTAGACAAAACCTGGAAAGCGGCTCGGCCATGTACAGTATGGTCAGAATATGAAATTGAGGACACAGTTGAAAACGACTACTTTCAGAATGCACTAAAGTTGACCTCTGTTTTCTTCTATCTCTTCCTCCTTCTATCCTTTTCTTTTGTCCTGTGCCGCCTGAACCACCCTCATGAAGAGCCCCAGTGACGAGGTTTACAGATTTGTGGAGTTGCACGTCCTCAGCAACTGGGGTCGCGTCGAGTACACGTGTCTTTACCGCTTCCGTGTGCACGGAAAGATCGCCACCACTTGAAATCCCTTGACCACAACATTAAGGCTCAATTGAACATACCAGAAAGGACATTTGTATTGTACACTTATTTTATAAGGTACAATCCATGCTGATGCTTCTGAAAACACGTTTGGTATTGACCAAAGCTGGGCATACACTGTACAATTTAAACCCGTTTTTGCCCCAATATCTGATAGGGCAAAAACAACTCTTTTTAGGGTTGGACAATTTTCAGCTTTGTAACACGTTGTTTGCCGTGCAGTGTACAGGGGGGAGCCATCAGCGATTAATTGCTCCTCCAGCGGTCGTCGGATGTTCCGATAAATTTCTGACATGTCAGAAATGTGAGGGGGGAAAAAAACATGAGGAAATGTGATGAGAATAAAACACCATTTAGTTTGAGATTCTGTGTGTATTTATTGAATAATGTAACGCAATTTATTGTCAAATGCTGGTTGGTTTGCAACTTCACCATCAGATGCCGCCAAATATTTACACGCTGTAGCTTTAAATATTAGCAGCTATAATTACACTTGCACCTAGTAGAGTGCATACATCCACCTGAACAATCATTCACATGACGCTGTAGTTCTTATAGTAGAAATATAAAGAATGAAAAAAAGCAAGTGGTCTAATGACCTAGAGGATTTATTTGTCATAAAATACCAATTTACCGGATCCACCCACAACCCACATCTGCACCAAAATGTAATGGGGTTTTTTCCAGGCCACCAAGTGTAGTGGGAATTGGTTTGGTAGTTTTTGTGTAATCCTGCTAACAACTCAACCAACAAACAAATAAACCAACAAACAATCGTAATAGCTACTTCCTTGGCAAAGGGTAGCTGTTCTACATATAATCTCTATCCAATATTAAGTGACAACACAAAGTATTTATCTTAATATGAGAAATGGTTGTGTATTTCTATCAACTCCTGTCTGCCCTTACGCTTGGCTGCGTGGTAGATGTTGTGAAGGTCTGGCGGCTCTAAACTGTTGCTGTAGCTTTTGTCTCGGCGGCAGAGCTGCGTTGGCATCTGATCTTTTGCAGCTGCTTGGTGCGGGCGAGATAACACAGAGGCTGAACCACACTGCTCAAGGAGAGAACTGTGAAGGTCACACTGGTGAAGGCTGAGAAGGGACTGAAAAGACAGGGCAACAACGTCTTCAGCAGGAACTCTAGGACTGAGGGGAGGTAGTGGATGTTGACCAGCACAAACGAAGTGAGCACTATCTTGAATGCTCGCTTTTTCACTGGATGGACTTCCTTCCCGCTGGGCCCTGCTTGGCGGAGGGACTTGAGAATCAGGATATTGCAGGTCGATATGACCACTAGGGTAAAAATCAAGACTATTGATACCGCTGTCCACTTGAAAATTTTGTTGAATTTAATCAAATAGCAACTGACAGCCGTCACGGCGTTCACCACGAAGCACACTGACAGCCTCAGCTTGGGATCCTTGAGCCGGAGGAAGACCAGCGGATGGCAGACCCCCACGTAGCAGTCCAAACCCACAAAGCAGAGTAACAGCGGCCCTCCTGCCTGATTCAGACTCCAGGCGACGAAGTTAGACGTCTCCAATGTTTGAAAACACAGGAAACGGATGTACTCGGTGAGGATCATCAAACAGAACAACATGTCAAATACTGCCAGTTGGAGTGTGAAGATCTCTGAGGTGCAGCAGATACCAGGTTTACCCAGCAGGAGGCGTATGACCAGAGCGTTGGCTGGCAGTGCAAGTGGTGGCACTATGATTACTGTGGGAAGGATGCACCAGATAATCCGATCATACCGACCCTCTGTGATGTTTTGGTGGATGGCTCCAGTACAATTCAAGTTTTCCATGACCGAGGTTGAGATTGTTTTTCGAGTAGAATTTCTGAGTTGAATATCTGTCAAAAGAGAGGAGAGTTTACAACGTGCATCGGTGATCAAACATCAAACTTTTTTGAATTGTCAGCTGGCGCAGGGGGACATTAGCATTCATTTAGAGTCAACTGACGAATTTAGGTCCAATCACTCATTTTTTGCTCTGCTTTGCCCTGTACCAAATCCTGAATAGCTGTCTCTGTAGCTACTAAATGCTCCAATCATCGCTACCGGCTAGTTGCTAACATTTCTGCTACAGTGTTCATTACAGACAGTAAATAAAGATGGCGACGTGTCTCCACTTCCTCCCACTAGATAAAAAATAAGGTTGAGGTATATCCAGAATACTGTTGCTACTATCGTAGAGAGAGTCTGCTCAGTAGTGATTGTCGCGTGGAGTTGAAATATTGGGATCTCGCAAGGCCAAACGCTCGAGCAATCGTGGTTCAGACTCAGCTCATGTTTCACCCAGTATTTATAGCATCAAATTACTAATTCAAACTCAACTTACCTGAAAATGTCTATGATTAGAACTACCTAAAATGAGAGAAACCGTCCTTTGAAAAAATTGGTTCGATTTGCTCGTCTCATCTGCTAATATAGGTTTTACGACCTATACTGCAGCTAGCCAACAGGGGGCGATCAAGAGAGGAGCTGACATGACATCCATCTTTATATATGGTTCATCACAACTAAAGGCACCTTTCATGTTCATTTAGGCATTTGATAAATATTTAATACTAACATATTTGAATTCTGTTGCTTGCACATGACAAGTCGCAAACAAGTGTTTGCTCCACTGAGCTTTTAGCCTCTTTTAGCCCATTGTTTTGGTTTTGCTCTATTACTGATGGCAGGGGGACAAAATTAGCAATCAGCTGGTGAGGTTGGACAGAAACACGACTGCAAGTTAATGCTAATGCTAGAATGCAATCAGTAAAGCAAACCACAATACAACAATATGCCTAAATAGGCAAATGCTACCGCGTTAGCTGTGCAACCTTTATGTCCTTTATTTCAGGGCTACCTACCCTTTGGATAATTATCAGATAGGAGTCCGTCATTCTGTACACATCCTTTAAAATGCAGGTTCAGGACGGTTACAGAAAAATATGAGATTTTAAATAGAGTGGCTTCAGAAAGTATTGATACCTCTCTACTTTTTTTTCACTTCATTGTGTTGTAGATTTAATTGTAATGTTGCTTGGGTAAGAATTCAAAAAACCTGGTCAACCTTTCAGGTTTCTGACACCACATGAATCTTCCTGCACATCCAAAACACAAAATCTCTCTTCTTTTTTTCTTTTTTATTTCTATTTACTTTTATTTTCTACCACAGATTAAAAACATTTGACCAAACAGCACATGTTTACATATTATTTTTATTGTGCCAGGTGTTGCTTTGCAAATCTTGTTTAGCTTGTTAACACGATGCAAATCCCCAGTGAGGCCTCAAATTCAAATCATTATTGTTATTACAGTTCTATTTTCATATTTGCTCTGTGAAATGCATAATGTCTCTGAGATCCCCATGATGCTCATTTCCTCAAGTTGCACAGTCTTGTGGTGAGCTGTCCAGTCTGACCGGTTTGTGTTGACTTTGATTGAGTGAGTGTCTCGTCTGCTGCTCCAGAGAGGACTCAATGACCACCATCAGCTCTAAAATTTCATTGTCCAGTTTTCTCCTTTTAGAACCTATCGGCTACCTTTGGGGTAGGTTAAGTCACTTGATATATATATATATATATATATATATATATATATATATATTTTTTTTTTTTATTTTTAATTTTTTTTTTATTATTATTTATTTATTTTTATTTTTTTTTATTTATTTTTATTTATTTAGTTCAGACATATATTGTGGATCAGCATGTTCCTTCATAAAATATTAAAACTTAAGAGTCTGCAACACCCCAGCAAATGGAGAAATTTGGATTTATTGTGTATTGGCCCAACATCCAGCCACAAATTATTTCATATTTTAAAAAAACTCTAAAATGTAAAATTATTGTAAGTTTGAATGTTTGCCAGTGCAGCATGTTTGTTTTAATGTCTAGTCCATTAGCTGTTAAGTGGGGTTGAGGTAATAATAATAATAATAATATATTTTATTTATAGCACTTTTCATTGCTAAAAGCAACCTCAAAGTGCTTAAACCAGTATCTAAGAGGACACTGCTGTATATCAACTTGTTACTAACAGTTTCTTAACATATCCATTTTATGAAGAAACATTTACTTTGAAATTTAGTTTCTATGCGCCACATATAGCCAAATTAGTCAGATGAAAAATAACCCTCATGATTTTCATTTTTACGCACATATAATTGGCATGATGCAACAAGGGGGAATAGGCATATTTATGAACTTACATGAATTAAATTATTTCTTTTGGTAATCCAAACAAAGTTTAATGTGATTTCTGTTACTGAACTCGTTAGTGTTAAGAGTTAAATGATAAACTAAGAGATACAGGCACTCACGCTGTAGTCAGGATGCACAATCTACCTTGTTTTTACTATATTTAATTGCAGGTTATCTCTTAAATTAATAGACTTTTCACAGATAGTATCTCTTGAGAAAAGTTTTTTGCTATTTATTTTTTTGTGGAAACACACTTTTCTTCCCCACAATGAGTACATTGAGTTTTTTCAGCAAAACATTCATAGGCAACTGACAAGAAACATTTCATATTCAAGTGAAGAAAAACACCTTTCATCATAGCAAGATTTACAATCACTTTACCTTTTTAGAAGTCGTAGTGTTCGTCACCAGCGTGGAGGCAGAGATGAGACAACATACAACCACCTGACAGAAACCAGGCCCTTCATGGAGAACCACCCACAGTCAAAACTGACAGGTGATACCCACATGACGAATGACTATTTGTGGATTGATCTATATAAATATAAAGTTGGGTGTTTTTTTAAAGTTCATTGCGTGAGGACAGCTTCATCTGCATATAGTGACACCGCCCTTGTTTCAGCAAATTTCACTTATTCTGGCCTTAAACTTTAACAACCAATGTGACCTTTTGTTAACCAACCTTAAATTTATCTTGACAAAAAAGAAATGCTACTTACCATTGGTCTAGTGTTAAGTGCACAGATACAGCACCAAGGAGCCAGAAGGTGCAAATTCTTTTATTATTTTTTTATTTGTTTTCCCAGCTTGAATTACAGTCTTACATAACTCTTAACATGTCCTGACATGACATCAATTTACGTCATTATCTTCTATTTTGTTGTATTTCAAGATCCTTTTTTTTCTTTCTTTTTTGAGGCTCAAACTTTTCTTGTGGTATATGTTTGTGTTAACAGGAGCATGTTCCATAATCACAAGGATGTTAAGAACAACCACATTTAGTATTAATAATAAATTAAAGGGATATCGCAGTAATTTAATTTTACACTTTCATAAAGTTAGGTACAACCGATTCCTAAAAAAAAAAGAGTTCAAATGAACTATCTTTACATCAAGCAACTGATGCCAAGATGTTCTGACTTTCTGACTAGTAATGGTTAAGCACAAATAACACTGGATCCTACATTTCCCATAATGCAACCTGATCTACACCTAGTAAATACCGTTTGCTCTGTTTGAAAGAAGCCTTTCTCACAAAAGATTTGATATCTCAAGCCAAATCTTAGTAAACAACCCATATATATAACTCTTCTTACAGAGTGGTACCAGCCATGACCAGTGAAATTTGAACGTGTAAATTTGTTGGCTGTGTTATGAAAAGTCGAGACAAACAAAGATGGCTGTTTTTCTCAACTTTGCGAGCTTGTTGCTCGCCGCAGGGTTTTTCTTTCTCAACACTTCACACTGCCTGGGCACACTAGTAACACCTTGCATTAGATTTCTCATTTATGCTGACCTTGCATCACCTGTTTACTGAACAGTGTAACTGAATTGCGTCAGTGAGACAAATGTTCAGCTGCAGTGCTGCTGTAGATTAAGTAGACCTGGGATCAGCTTACCCGTTTCTTACACACTGACATGAATTTATAAATAAGAAGAAATTAAAAAGTAACTCCAGGCCAGTGTCCTGGGGAAACTATAGGACTTTTGTCTTTATAATACAAACAGCTCAAAACAAGGGGGGGGGGGGGGTTACATTACAGATGTTTTGCGAGCACGTTGTTCGATTAGGGAGTGACCCTGAAGTCAAAGGCAGAGTCCCCTTCACACAATCAATTACCCAAAGAATATGGCAAGAAAGTCATTGACATTATTCCCATGTTTAACTCTATTTCTAATTGGGCACAACAAGGTTGCCCAGGTCAACCTAGACACACCCCTTTGTGTGTATCCAAACCGTCCAATCGTGGACATTTTAGCAGCTCCGTTTTTGCATCACTGTCCAATCACAGCAGTCAGACACGATGTTGATAGCCGGGACAGTTGATATCGCGCAGACCGGTCCAATCCACAAAGTGGCATCATTACCAGTGGATCGTCTTTTATGAGCCACTGGCCCAGATGCTCCGGTGCCACATGCAGAAAACGTCTGCAGCATTGCGGGCCACCGTGAACCCTGTGAAGGTGAGCAGATTCCATAATCCGTGATGTGTTCTGTATGTTTGTGTGTGTCTGTGGAGTGAATTATGAGTAATTGCATTTTGTCAAAACCCTTCACCTTCTCTCTTCTCTGCATCCCAGCCTTTTCATTCAGCGTCAACCATTTCCTCCCCCCCCCCCCAACAATGTTCAACAACACGCTGAATCTGACCACCAACTCCACCGGCCCGGATGGCCCCCACGGACCTCCGCCCTGGTACGAGTTCCCAGAGTGTGCCGTGGCCCCGTACGCCTTCATTTTCTACTTCGGGGCCAAGGTGTTCAACCTGGCGGTGGGGACCCCCTGTAACGTCCTGGTGATGTGGCAGATCGCCACGAAGAAGAGCGACGCCTCCACCTCTGACCACTTCATCTTCTGCCTGGCCATCGTGGACGCCTACTTCTGCCTGATGACGCCCGTGGACATGGTCAACCGCCTGCTGCTGGATGACAGTCGCATCTGGATATTTCAGCGATTCGGGTACGGGATCAAAAACGGTGCACCACTCTTCTTGGTGAGTTGTTCCTTATAACTCCAGATTAGTGATGAATGTCGTACACAACTTTCTGCATCTTATAAAGACCGCTTAAGTTTAAGATCTTCCACGGTGTATTTGATATTTGATGACGTACGACATCTATTTTCTGACACTGGCATGATTTGCTGCTGTACTGAAGATTTGATAGAGCTCATAGGACTGTCAAGTCATTCACAGTAGCATTATATACAAAAATGAATCATATGATTTTGATCAAATTGTACCATCATCACACCATAAGCTCTTTTTAGATATTTTATTCTTTAGTTATATAGAAATCTCATTAAGTCACTTTAGTAACTTGCTTTGAGGCAGAATTAGGAATTAACTTTAAATCTAATCATTGTAATCTTCGTAATCTATCACTTTTTAAATAAATGGCCGCCTAAAATTATAATCAAGGCCAGAGGGTTGACACCCTCACATATGGATATTTGATTTAAAATTTAAAAAAAGTTATCAGTTCAAATCACTGGAGGGTTTTTGGTCTGATGTTCAGAGAATTATTCAAAAATCTCCCTTCAGTTTTCTGTCAGTTAAAATACTCGTCCAGTATTTTTGATTCAACTCACTGAAGCGGACAGTCCTTCCACTACAGTGTGTAGAAATGCAAATATCCCTTCGCCGGTCTGCTCCCTAGGTGTGCATTTGCTTGGACCGCTACATGGCTGTGGTCCACCCGATACTATTCACCAGAATCCGCGACAACAAGATTCGCATCGGCATCTCCGTGGTGGTCTGGAGCCTCATCCTGGCCTACGCCATCAGCACGTGCACCCTGGCAATGGTGACCACCAGCAAGATCTTCAGCGGCATCATCCTCTTCGCCTTCGCGGTCATGGTTTTCTGCAACATCTCCGTCATCTGGGTGCTCCGCCGCTCCGTGGCGGGGAAGGAGAAGATGCACCCCGTGAAGAAGAAGGCCTTCAGGATGGTGCTGACCATCCTGGCCATCATCGTGTTCAACTACCTGCCGCCCGTGGCACTCATCCCCTTCGTGGAGTACTACACGTTTGTGGAGTATCGCTGCCAGATCAGCACCAGCGTGTTCGCCATCATGGACCTGAGCTGCAGCATCGAGCCTCTTCTCTACCTCACGAAGATGGAGGGTTTGGAAGGCAAGTGCTGCGGGCGGAGCGTGTCCAAGAAGCCAGGCGATGTCAAGGTGTAACCAATCATAAATCGACCCCGTCCAGGAGGATCATTTATTTTTTCTCCAAAAAGGTTATTGGAAGAGAAGCCTGTTGTACCATGCAGAAGATTATGCCATAACAATGTAATCATTTCATTTAAAACCCATATAACTAAATCAATTAGTGGCACAATGATGACGAAAAGGCGAAAGGATGACATATTTTAAAATGTCACATGATCTAAATTAGTCGCCGATTACTAAATTAATCTCCAACTATTTTGATAATCTATTAATCGGATCAAGGAGTTTTAAGGGGGGGGGGGGGAACTCTGATTTCAGCTTCTTAAATGTGAAAATTTTATGGTTTCTTTGCTCCTCTCTGACAGTAAACTAAATATCTTTGGTGTGTAGATCAAACTAAATATCTTTGGTGTGTAGATCAAACTAAATATCTTCGGTGTGTGTGGACAAAACAGAAACATCATCTTGGAGTTTTGGGAAACCCGATCGACATTTTACACCATTTTAACACATTTTATGGACCCCACAACTAATCGATTAATCGAGAAAATAATCGACAGACTAATCAATTGTGAGAAAAAAATTGTTAGTTGCAGCCCTGAATCAAGTGACGACTTAGAAAAAGTCCAGCAGTAAGTGTGAGTGGAAAATTAATATTGTATTTTAAACATATCCAACTGTAAAGGTATCGATGACTTTAATTTAAACACAATAAAACTGGAAGAAAGTTGAAACAACATTAGGGTGAAGTGGATACTCCAAAAGATGAAATATAAATAATTTGAGTTGTTGAGTTTGATCCTCACATATGAAAACAAGTCTTAATAAACCTCTCATTAAACACACACACACGTCTTTTCATCCCGCCTAGAGCGGCGTCTGGTTTACAGAGCACTGATTAGCCAATTAGCCAGTCAAATTAATTATTAAGCCTTGTGATGAGAAACGCACTGTGGGACCAATTAGCAGGGATGTAGTGAGAGGACGGGCACGTTGTTGGCCACACACTAAAAACGTAACACACTGCAAATTAATAAAAGAACAGGGATATGCAGTGTAATGTCTGCGTGAATTAACGACCATCATTTCACAGGTGTTTCTTAGGAAGAATGTCACTATTATCTAAAGTGATGATTTGAAATGATTTGAAAATATAAGACCATTAGTGATAATTGGTGAAAATCAATAATAATAATGTATGGCTTTTTGTTGACATTTTTACTTTCTTGACAGACTTGTTGACAAATCATAATGCCAACTTATGACACATGACATGTTTATTTTGATTAAAATACATTGTTGTGTTTGTGATGTGAAAATTTTTTTAAGTGTAGAATTGTCTTTGTAAGTCATATTTAGATTTTAGAAAGTGAATTTTACACAGACAGAAAATTGCTTATTTTTTTGTACAGATTACAATTAAAAATAAATACATAACATTTGCTGACATTTGATGAAACCGACGGATTCATCGGTTAATCTCTCACAGACGTAACTGTACCAGCATTTATGTTTCTCTATATGAAAATTTCTATTTTACAGAATAAATCATGCAGAAAATAATTGTGCATTGAAGTTAATATTTTATCTAAAAAATTTAAACTTTATTTTCTTGAGTTCTAAATATTTGGTTGTGTTTGTGTTTTCTTTAAAAAAAAATGATTCTGACGGTAAAAGTGATGAAAAAAAAAAAGAATTAACTTTTGTGGAAAATAGATTTTTTTCTTGAAGAGTCAATTTCTTCTTCAGAAAAGTTGTTCACACCCGAGGGAGACTCAAACAACTTATTACTTTTGAATCTGTGTAATTTTGGAGTGCATCTCCTTCAGACTCTCCAGGCTGGCTTCAGGTCCATCTTCTGAGGTCACGTATCCAGGGTAAGTGGGGTACGACCGGGGGGTTCGGGGCTTAGTGGTGTCACTTCCTGCCCCTGACGATGGAGGAGGAAATAGTGGTATCAGCTTGGCGTGAGCATAGTCAATCTCGAAACCCTCAAAAATGAGCCCCACCCCGGAGGCCCCTAACGCCTCCTCAAGGAGCCGCGACACCTTCCGGGCTGCCAGCACCAGTCCTTGGTAATCCCCTTTGTCTAGTCTGAATATATTGGAGGTCAACGGTCGGCGCGGCACCAGCACGGTGAAGCCAGGCGAGTTGGGGAAAGGTGTGAGAAAGGCCACGTGACCCTCGTCCTCCCACACCCGCCACTGCTGCTCCTCGCCGCGCACGATGCGCGGGAACAGGCCGGGGTGAGCCGGGTCGCCGCCGAGGAAAGTGAGATCGGGAGGCGCGTCGGGCGACGGGAGTTTGGCCCGAATCTCGGTTTTGATTTCGGTCAGGCGGGAGTCGCTCCACCTGGGGGCGGTCTTGGAGGTGCAGTACCCCGGGTCGTGGGCGTTGTGCTCCTCCTCTCCTGCCAGGTGGGGACGCCACTCTGCGTTCAGACCGTGTAAGGGCAGGACACGGATCTGTGCAAATGAAAATAAAAATTGAGTCTGAATTGAGTTCTGTGGAATCTTTCTAGCCCCCAAAAAAGTCCCTTCTCGGGGGTAATACTTTATGAAATCACAGGAAGCTTTGGGGTGGGGCTTACTGCGCTGAAGATGCCTGATTGGTCGAGTACTAAAGCATTTTTAATACAACCCGTCAATCCCAGCAGCAGCAGCTCATAAAATCTCTGATCAACTGCAGCACCACTTGAATCTCCTGTTTAACATTTCCGTAGTGTTTGTCCATTTATATAGCATCATCGCCACCTGGTGGACTGAAGTGGAACTGCTTGATGTAGCCATAGGTTGTTCATATGTGAGCAAGCTAATTTGTCCCATCTCCCCCAGTTATTAGGGCGAACAACTGTCAGCAAGAACCTTTTAGTTACTTAAAAAAAAACCTGGGAATAAAAAATATATGTACTTTTAATCAAAAAAAGGGCTTAAATGCAGCTTCAGAAGCTTCTTTTCCCCAGTCATGACAGGAGTAAAACTGGTGGCAAACCTTGACTCCTTAACTTCAAAATTTTACATCGGTGCTGGCAAAATAATATTGGTAAATCCTAAAACATGATCATACATATTCCTTTAAAAAGTTGCACTGACGGCCCTGCACAGGCAACCAATCCACAGACCAAACAGGCCCCTCACCTGGGCAGGTGCGTCCCCGTGGGGTCTGCTGACCAGCGCACACCTACGAGCCCCCAGCCTGTCGCACAGCAGCTCCGCGACGGCTCTCGCCCCCAGCAGCCAGGACAGGTACTCGGGCTCCCGCAGGCCGAAGATGCTTCCTCCCGGGCCGCCGGGGGCGCTGCTCTCCAGGATGACGGAGCCCGGGGTCCAGGGTCGGGGATGCAGGTAGGCCACCAGCCCCTCCGACTCCCAGATGACATGGCGGGGACGAGCGGAAGACATTCTGTGGAGCCAGGAGATCAGAACGGAAGACAGCATAGATTTACATTCCCAATATCTAAATAAATAGATCAACATACAATGAAATGAAACATAATATAAGGCAAAAGTCAAATCAGTTCAAATGAATATGTAATATCATAGGTCAAATTAGTTTGTTATTTTCATGGATGTGACATTTTATATTTTTCTTAAATCACTATTTAGTCAGATTTTTATAGCAAAGACGTTTTAACTTTGCTCATTTGCTTACAGTATTATAATGATGTAGCTGTATTCATTATTTATTATAATTTTTTTTACCTTTTTTCATGTAAAAAAAATACTTTTGCATTTCGTCATCATTGTGCCAGATGCTCAAACTGTTCTGTGCAACATCCAGTTTACAAGTAACAACTAGTGATGCTTATTTGAATCATCGATGAACATGCAGATTATTTTTCATTAACCATTAGATGTCTGCTTGTTTTATCTTCACAAAAAAAAATTTAAAAGTCCCAAATCCAAAGATGATCATGATGATTTATTATCACGTGGAAGAGAAAATCATCCACTTTTTATATCTCAGAAGTTAAACGGCAAATCAATAATTAAGTTATTAAAAATAATTGATGGTTTTTCATTAATTTAATAATCAATAAATCGATTTGGGATTGATGTCTTCCCTCTTGTTTTGATCTGACATTTTAAAAAGACATGTTTAAAGTCTCCTCGTTGAATAAATGATATGAATTCTGGGGTTTTTGACGACGTCTTAGTCTTTTTAACTAAGTCTTTTCTTAGTCTTTCGACTCAGTTTGGGGCTTTTGGAGTTGAACACGTTTAACGTTACACCAACTGCAACAAAGAGGGACCTGCACCGACGTACGAGCTACTAATCCGATCACATCGAAGCCGAATGTCAGTGTGGACTTGGACAACTCGGAAAAAGTCAGACAGTCGGTGACAATCAACGGTTTCACCGTGAGAAACGAGGGAACCGTGTTAAAATGTCTGCTTTTTAAACGGAGTCCGGTTCGCTCAGCAGACCGTCGAGCGCCCGGTTTGGTTGTCGTTTTGTTTCGTCAACGTCACTAACCGAGATGCTCTGAGCTCACTGACCTTCTGACGATGAAGCTGGCGAACACCATAAAGTAACGGAGAACAAGCAAACACACCTGTTCTCGGCTTCTCTCGACCGGAAGTAAAAAGCCGCACCGACCGAGATCAAAACAGTGACCGCGGCTTCCCACATCCGTCAGAGAGGACCGATACAGAACTGACACGTTCCAAAACCACACGCGCGCTTCCTCTTCACGGAAAAACGGACCTGTTTTAAAGATGGTGACAGGAACATAACGCTTCCTCTTTACGGACAACTGAGAAGTGGTCGTGCTTCTTCTTCTTCTAATTCTTCTCCGCCTTCTTCTTCTGAGTGTTTTTGGCGGTTGGCAAACAACACATTGGCGCATTACCGCCACCAACTGGTGAAGGAGTGTGGCTCAGCATCGCTATTATTTACTTTATAAAATAAAACTGACCAAACAAACAAAACAAAACAAAATCTTAGATCTTCTCAATTACAAAAGTTTGTCTAAGATATTGAAATTTGAAATATCTAACGGATTAAACTGTTCTTTTTTCTTTCTTATGTTTCTAATAAGATGCCTTTTCTCTCTTGCTTATATTTTTGACAGTGCATCATAACATGCTCTATTGTTTCTTCTTGGCTACACTAGTCTTTTTTGGCGGTTGGCAAACAACAAATTGGCACTTTACCGCCATCAACTGGTGAAGGAGTGTGGATCAGCGTCGCTATTATTTACTATATGAAAAATATAAATAAAAAATAAAAAAAAACTTAGATCTTCTCAATTATGTACTGAAATATGATTGGATTCCACTCATATGAATTCTTTTTTAGAATAGCTACTAGATTAAACTGTACTTTTATCTTATGGAGGTTTTTGAATTAGATGCCTTCTCCCTTGCAAGTAATTAGGGCTCGAGCTCCACTGACAATGTGAGAGCGAGGACCTATTGTAATTGAGTGAATTATATTATTTATTATTATTATTATTATTATTATTATTATTATTATGATCATTATTATTTTTATACAGCAAATAAATCGCTAATTTGCACTTAACATGCTCCGACTTTCCCGAAAACTTGCTCACGCATCAGAATCGGGGACAAATTCGATAAATTTGATATTTTATGAGTCCTCTTCTACTTCTTGTGTTCGTTAAACCACATTGTAGGTGCGTTAGCACCAACTACTGGACTGGAGTGTATAGCAGCGCATTGGCAGGATATTAGTGTAAATCCTGTTTGCTCAAAAACATTTTACTTATTGTTACTTACACGAAGACGTTACTTCTTTTTTTTAGCAACAGGGGTTGTCAGGTGGTTTTTGTCCAAAATCATGTTGTACAATAAAGTCTTGAAACTAGAGATTGGGATCATAAACCCCTCCAAATGTTTACTGACGCTATATATGGAGTTAGATCAGAGTCATTTTCTTATAGACTTCTCAAGAAATTGACTTATTTTTACAACCAGCGGTGATTCCAGAGAATAAAACTTGCTAAACAAATCAATCGAACGCCCGACAGGACTCTGTGTGCCCACTTATGTGAGGTCATTTTGACCTGTGTCATGATCGTGTGACCTGCTGACACGTGTGTCATAACATTCTGGGGGGGGGGGGGGCAGGACCCTTTAATATGACATACTGCACCATCCCACACACACAGTACTCGCACACAAAACTTTGTTTGCAGTTTTAAGAAGTGACATCAGATGGTGCCCTTGAGCTGCGGACAGAAGGGCGAGTGAGCCGGTCACTGGGAGGAAACACAATGGTCGGGAACGAAGAGGAGTGAACCTATTGACTCATGACATAAACTTAATCTACTGTCTAGTGTCTGCTGTGTGTCAGCACAGGGGGAGTAGACACTTCCTCTTTCTGCAGAAGGTGAATCTCAAAAAAAATCACACAGCTCACATTTGTGAACATACTTGTCTCCACCATTTTTTCCAGTAACTATGCCCTGAAATGAGTCACCACACACACACACACACACACACACATTCTTGAAGTTTTTTTCACAACAGCACACGAGGAAGTGAGGACCAGGCAAAAACCTCCTCACTTCACAAAATTTTCAAAAAAAAAGCTGCATTGGTCCTCACAACAAGTAGACAAGGTTTCACCCACCAGCTGCCAGAAAGTGCCTTTGTGCACCTAATCTTTGTATTTGGATAAGTTTGCGATGCGTCACACAAAGAGGGCTGTGTGACCCCGTCGATGACAATCGTCATCTTCTGAAATCCCTCGTCTTTACTGGAGTAAAACGGTTTGAACAGACAGTGAGGTGCGGCGGGAAAAGAAATGTGTCGTCCCACTTGTCGACCGTCGTAAATCTGTCTTGCTAATCTGCGGCCCGTGACCCGGATAATGAGCTCAGCTGCTCCAAGATCCCTCAGAGGACCCGGATGTCAGCTGAGGCGTGATTCACTCAGGCAAGAGGGTCGGACTGGGTGAAAGTCGGGAGCGGAGGTCCAAACATACCGACATGTCTTCTTTCCTTATTGTTACGATTGGCATATAGGTGCGATGTAATACAGTTGCACAGGAAACATGAAGTAAGTATAGAAGTAGAACTGGAACCAGTTGGCATCATCGGCGTGGAGGCACAGTTGAAGAAAATCAGGTTTTACGTCCTGTTAACTGTCAAGTTCTTGTTGGACTGCAAAATGAGCAGTTGTTTCAAGAGACAGGCCAGACGGACTTTACCGCTGCATCGGCTGAGTCTAGCTGTTAGTTCTGAAAGCTGTCACGCTTTCAGTCTGTGTAAGAAATTCAGATTTTAAATAGCGGCGGATCATGCGGATGACATAATTTCCGTACAACTCAGCTGCACAAAAAGCACAGTTTTAGTGTCACTTACTGGCACAGAACAGCGAGGTGAAGTGACGAAACATTTAACTGACACAGGACGTGATGTAAGAAGCTGTCCGAGCGACAAACTCCATAACCCACACATATTGACTGTGGGAAGAATCTCTATGTCTCCATGCGAATGAGACTGACACTCTTCAGCGAAGGCCCCCAAGCTGCCCCTGGGTTCACGTCAAGGGTTAAAAAGTATCAAGGAAACGGGCCATTCCTTTCTCTCAGCTTGGGGCGAGAGCAATAAACGTTTGAAGGATTTAAGCACAGGCGGTTAGTGGGCGTATCCATTACGGTGTCATAAGGTGTTCAAGCCACCTCCAGTAACCTGTTCTCCATCACACACGGCTACAGACAGAGCCTGGTAGGACTGACACATGCACAGATTCTACATCCTTCCATTTTCCAATCCTTGATTTTCAAGGCAAACAATTTAAATAGTCCAAATACAGATACACGAATACAAGAATTTGATACAAAATATGGTAAAATGATCATCTGAGTTTAAATTGTATAATAGATTAAAAAATGTGATCAAAAGTCTGCATGTTTATTGTATTGCGGTATTGACCCAATGAATATAAGGGAAGAAAATTGTGGATATAAGGTCTTCTTTTCAATATCTAAGCATAGTTTTATGGACATGTGTTCCCATTTGAGTCGATTTTACTTGTATTGTCTCATACATTGTATTTCTTTTGATCTATTATCTTTTTTTCCCCCTACACCATTCACAGGATTATTGACTTAAATGTTTAGTCACCTGTAACATTAAAACCATCCAGACAATGGCACAATTACTATATTAAATACAGTTGGATTTTATATAAATGAAGCTATAGTGTGGTATGAAATGTCAAAGACAAATGTATTTACTGTAAACAGCAGTGGTGTGTATCCTCAAAACAACGGGAAGACAGAATCCCGTCTGTGCCTGTATGGACATGGACACATTTTTTTGTAATGTACAGCACTGCCCTGTGCTTCTTCTTTTTTGGGGGGGATATATGTCAAGGATATTATTAAAAGTTTTTGAACGCAGACACATGGTGGTGTCAACAAAATACGGAACCAATGGCATTCACTGTCCAGATTATTATGCTTTACCTTTCCATTCGTATATTTAAAAAAAAAAAATAGCTGTAGCCCTGTGGTCACAATGTATCATATCAATATGACAGTATCCAAAGGTGTATATAAGACATATATGTGTTATAGTTGATATCAGCCAAGATTAGACTTGTGAAAAGCCTGGTGTCATAATCCGAATGTGTCAGATTGCTTGGCTCTCACTGACGTACTGTAGACAAACTATGAATAGCCCTATGGCCTTACTAGGTTTCACCACTTTTTGTGAAGCCAGATGCCATGAAGTCTTGTGATGCAATGTGAAATATGGTTGAGGACCGGACTCAGCAGCCCGTACTTCATACTGCTCGTAACATTAAAGGGACTTGGAGCGCGTCAAGAAAAACCTTTGTCCAACCAGTTTTTCTGGGTTGGCCCAAGGACACAGTTGAAACACGTGAGTCCTCAAAGAGAGGGAACAAGAAATTACCCTGGCAGCCGGGGTTCACCGAGCTGAAATGACCGCAGTCTAACAGTTGCATTCTGAACAGCCTTGGGAGATTTCCCCCGAAATGCATCTGGGGGGAAATGCTAATGCGCTTACTTGCCGAGAGATGAAACCGTGATGCTACTTTCACGCGGCGACACAGCCAGCTGGCTTAGTCTTGCATGAAGACTGGGAACGACGGGGGTTCGGTATTAAAAGGCGATCAAGACAAAGGAGCTGTAAGGCGTTGTTGAGCTTCAGATAAAGAGCAAGGCTAGTTGGTTCTCCGCGAGTCCCGTTTGCTAGTTTAGCTAACTGGCTAGTTTTAGCTTCATAATTTACAGATGTGATATAAGTGTTCATACCTAAAGACTACTACAGTGGTTTTGATTTTCCATGGACAAAAATGGCCTACTGTTCTAAAACGGTTCAGTACATGGTCATACCGATGTTCGTGACTATGAGCTTCATTGTCTTTGGCTTAAAGTCGCACATGAGGCCAACTGGTTCAATTCAAGATGAAATGTATAATGCAAAAACCAAGCAACGCAACAAGTGTCAAGAATGTTCACGCAAAGATTCATGAACCCTCCCTCCGGCCCTTCTGAGAACAGAGGCTCTTTTATAGGTTTCGTAACTACATACGTCAAACAAGGCTGGGATTCAGACCAGCGGTTCAGGCCCACTCGGCAGTGAAGCCTCACGGAGTGTGCGACACATGACTGCACGCAAACACGCTCAGCCTCGGTTCGGTGCGCCGCGGGGGCAACGGCGAAGTAACGCGCTGTCACGTTGCTGTGAACAAGCGACGCTGATGGAACCGCTGTGATCCACGATCTCCACGGAAACGCCGCTTTGCCCGGAGCCGCTCATACAGGTGGAACAAGCACAGATCACGTATTGTCCATGTCATATCGTCTATGCTGTAAGGACAAACTTCTCAGCCATGCGGAGGATTCCATGCGTGAAGTTCAGGGTCACACGTGTCACGTGGGGATGAACGGGTATTCCTAAAGCATGTTCTTCCCTTCCTCTATACGTCACACACACACACCAGTCTATAATATGATATTATGTGAGATATCATTGGCCAAGTTGAAGAAGAGGACAATAGAGTCATTGAAGCTATATTATAACCATGACCGCAGTTGATATCCAGTTTCAGAAATCCATACACAACAGACCAAAGTTGTGGAAATATGGCCTTCTTTTTTTTACTACCAGAAAAAGGAAAAACTTATGGACACTAATACGTATCCCAAACGCATACTATATTTTCAAGCAATGCAGGTCTTGAGTATTGTAGGGTGTCAGAATGAAAACTGTCAGCCAGAATTAATTCTCACTTCTGTTATTGGACACCACGACGAAATGCGCCGAGGAAAACGGAAGTTACGGATGTAACTGGGGTTCTATGAATCCTGGATGACCGCCAGAGTTCTTGGTTACTCAGAATCTCCTGAACCCGCCAGAAGATTCTGTAGGAAACGATCTCGTGATGACACCGGAGCTCATACCGGAGTCGGGGGTCATCCGAGGTCACATGTGACTTTGTTTCTATTAATATTCGATATCCAGTGTTAAGCACTGCCTCTGACGGTCAGTAAGGATGAAATAAAACAGACATCTAGGGAAATTTAAAAGTGGATGCGGAGGGAAAAAAACAACAACAACAACAACAAAAAGTGTTAAACAAATTCCAAAGTATCATCGGCTAAAACAATATGACAGGTCATATACGCCACATGCGATTAGCATGTAATATGGATTGAGCAAAACAGACTTAATTAGTCGCGTCATTGAAATGACGACATTGTGTTTCTGCTTGGGAGGCCTGAGCTGTCGTGGCAAAACCGAAAATGCTGCTTTGGGAATGCGCCGTTGAGGAGTGTGTCTATCACATTTCTCCAGACAGGTACATAAGAAGTATTTTTAAAATAAGTTACAGTACGACTCTATGCTTTTAATTCCTTACTTACTGGCACTTGACACAAATGGATGAAAAGAAAAGTGTCATGGGCCAAGGTCTACTTTTCTTTCACAGCACAAACGGTAATGACGAAAAATTAAAGAGAACAGAGTAGAACGCTCGCGCACACTCATTCTTAACCATCGGTTAATCCGATAATCACACTGCTAATCTTTCTAAGCAACTCGTCCACGTCATAACAGATGCAGTCTTCACTATCGTCTTTTCCACCGGTCTACAGCTCGGTCAGCTCTTCTTTATCTGCGTCTTCCCAGGAGGGCACGGCCTCACTACTGAGGAATCCATCAGGGTGTGTGTGTGTGTGTGTGTGTGTGTGTGTGTGTATGGCTTTACTGCCACGACTCAATTTACACAGCTGCTTGACACAAGTCAGCACATTGAGTAAACTATGAATCTCGCGCGCACACACACACACACGCGCGCACACGCGCACACACACACACACACAAACACAAAAAGTACTGGTGTGTAACCAGTACTTTCGTGTTGTTACAGTTAGGGTTTGTGAACCAGTTATTATACAGGATGTCCTCAGGCAACTCCAAGAGACGTCTTTGTGTTGTGCGTACCCTCCCCTCCCCTCTATATCACCCACCTGTGAACCCCCCACCCTTGTGAGAGACTGGTGAGTGTAGTCTGCTTTCACAATTACAAGGACCTTCCCATAAATCAGTTGCCCAGCTGTTTCTCGCTTCTCTTCTTTCTTCCCCCTCGTCTCTCGTTTCCTGACAGAAAGCTCCGGGTGGAGACTGCAGGGACTCCTGAGACAAATGAGCTCTCCGCAGCCGAGTCCACCAGTCGGAACTCGTCTTGCAGCGTAAACAATTTACACTGATGCAAATTATAAGACACTTCACTTTTAAATAAATAAGATATTTTGGAGCCACCGGGTCAGCTCTGGGGTTTTTCTGACATTATCCTGAGTGTTTGCAACCTCTTTAACGGGACTGTAGGTCGGCTTCATTTCATTGGTGTTTTATTTCAATGACTCACCGAACAAAACTTAGAAGGGAACTCTATGACTCGCACTCGTAAAGGACTACTACTACTAGTACAAAATCTGCTGTGCACTGTGAAACCATCACGTTCCACTTACGGACATCAATTTAATAATTGTTTTTGTGTTATAGGTCTAATCAGACTCTGGTCATTTAAATTATAGGTACAATTTTAACATTTAACAGAGATCTTTCAGGTGTATGCAGCATCCAAACCCGCATATTGAATTTTGGTCGTGTGCCCACTTTGCTTTGGGTTTGGTTCTCTGATTATATATTATGTATCTAGCCACACTAGCTTTGACAAAGTGACTGCTAGTTTACACAGATTCACAAGAACCTATATTAGCCATGACAATGTAATGCATGTAATAACAATGTACTACCACCACCAGTGCGCTGAAATAATTTCATACAGAAACTTCCTCCAACATCTTAACTTAGATCACACTTGTGAAATGTTATCATTTGCACCGTACTTGTTTTAGGTCGTAATTTGGACTATTATATATATATTTAATTTTTTTAAGTGTTTAACACCTGCTTTGATATTAAGGATCATGACACTGGAAAGCAGCTAAATGTAATTAAACCACCATAAATTTGATCTATTTTTTTTTAAATCCCTGCCATTAGAAAAGCACACCACACGTTACTTGAGAGCTGAAGATATTTATTAGAAAAAAAAGAGCAAAGCATTTTCTTTTTTTTTTTACAGGCCAAACACCTGCAATACAGAAACTGAGCTACTCGAGATATGATTAGTTTTTAATCCAGCATTAAATAACAAAAACCACAATCGGCAAGCGAAAGAGTAGAACACTATATACAAAAAGGACTGTGTTGATAGTTTATCATCATAAGCGGCCTTGAGGCCCCTTCCTGGACTTGAAGCTGTCAAGAAGTAGAAGATCATAACGGGGTGACACAGGGTTAAAATAAAAAATAAAAAGTAAAGAGGAGTGGCGTCTCACTTTGCAAATACAGAAGTCATTTTATTAAAGCTACGGTCTGGAGGTCTGGAGGTCTGGCTCTCGTCTGCTGCTCTGAGTGGGAGGGAATCTCTGGTCAAAGTCTACTACACTACCGGGAGCTACGGCTCTGACGGTTTTACGTGCCTCGTCTACAAAGACAAATATTCACCCTGCCCGTTTGTACGCTGGGGACCTAACAGGGGACTGAGAGACAAGCATGTAGGGATGCTTCAACCAGCCCCCTGCTCTACACTAATAATCTCAACCTCCACGGGCTCTTCCGTTTCTCTTTCCCCCATCACTACTCTGCCACAGCCACGGGGCTGCTGCTCTTGGTGCGCCGGTGCTTGCGGACCTCCTCCATCAGGTCCTTGAGATACTGGATCTCTCGGCTGATGGCGTCCGCCTTCTCCGCCAGCTCCTGGTTCCTCTTCTCCAGCTCATCGCACTCCGTGTTCAGCAAGTCCTGCTCCACCCTCTTCTTCTGCCGGTAGCGAGTGGCCGCCGTCTTGTTCTGCTCCATCTTCTTCATTTTCTTCTCCACCTTGGGAGCGCCGGACACCGATTTGACCTTGGGGGCCTTGGCGGAGGGGGAGGAAGCCTCTGGCTTGGAGTAGGGCTTTGTCCTGGAGGAGCCGGCCATTGGGGAGTGGGGAGGAGAGGGGAGACGAGGGGGCGAGCCGGCGAGTGAATCGATTCCTGAGTCATCTTCGGCGTCGCTTGACGGGGGAGAGGTTTTAATGGAGGGCTCAGGGAGAGAGATAAGGGCTGGCTCATCGTTGTTGGCGGGGGAGTGCACAATGGTGCTGGTAGCCTGAATGCTTTCACTGGGCTCTGGGATGATCGTGGCCATTTCATCTGCGTCCGCCACATCCACTTCACTCCCAAGCTCCGGTGTGAGTGCTGGAGAGGCTGGAGGCGGAGAGGGAGGCTCAGACTTCAGGTCAACCTCCCGGTCAGGAACCATCTCTGTCTCCTCGGCTGCCTCGGGAAGAGGGAGCTCCAAGGGGAGGACGGGGATGCCAGGCAGCTCCAGACCCAGCTCCAGACCCTCGGGCGAGGTGGGGACGGCCGAGTCGTAGGAGTCGAGATCCAGATCCATCTGGGCGTCGAGCGAGGCCAGGAGGTCCTCGGGGGAGCTGGGAGAATCGTCGGAGGAGCAGGAGCCAATGAGGGAAACCAGGTCGAATTCACTCAAGTCGATCTTCTCCGACATCCAGTCCATGCCCGCAAAGGCATCGTCTGCGGACAATGAAAGGATGTTGATCAATATTTAATTAATTCAGAACTTTATATTTTTCTCCTGATTATATAAAATATACTGAACTGCAGTGAATAAGGAGGACGGCATTGTGAAAGAACACTCGTACTAAACCAGCCGGAATCGGTCTCAAAACCTGCAAACTGCTAAATGATGCATGTTCATCATTTGCCTACCAATTACTCGTGCTTTGAATTTTGGTTCAAGGTGAAGTCACTACAGTGTCTTGCCAAAGACACATTCCCAACTTGTTAAGTCAGTAGTATTTTCTGTATTTTTTTTGGATACACAAATACAATGTGGCATTATGAATATGTACAACCTAATTCTATCATCGAGGACACGCCCACTCAAATGCTTTGCTGACAGAACCACAAATAATAAAAAAAAAAAAATCAACATCCCCACCTCTAACTGTGGTCGAGACATTTTTGTAGCCCTCCGTTTTCTTTTTGTCACTTATTCAGCTCAATTTTTAGTCACCGATTTCTCTTCTATGTTCTTGTACATTAGCTACACTTTATATTCTTTAAAAACAAGAAATGAAACACAGTCCCCCCCTCACCTTTGCAAACGTCTGCTCCGATGTGGGCGTCGAGCAGGACGCTGGCATCCAGCCAGAGGTGGGACGCCACTCCGGCCTTGGTTCCCAGGAAAGAGGAGATGTGGGTGGGAGGAGGAGGAGGAGGAGAGGGCGGCGGGGAGGATGACAAGGTCTGATAGGGGGACAGGGAGGAAGTGTAGGGCGCAAAAGAGAGGGGGGGTGAAGCTGGTGCCTTCCCCTCTAGGGAGGAGGAGGGAGAAAGAGCTTCTTCTTCAACATCTTGGTCCAGAAGGGGCCCCATGGGGTCAGCCATCAGAAATGAGGGTTCTGCGGACAAACACAAAAATACATTTCAGATCACCTAATTCCCTTTTGAGTGAGAATAGATATTTTTTTACATACACATTTGATGTCACAGGACTGATCATTCTCTGTATTCACTAGTGTTCATGGCAGTGCTTTGTAAACTAACACCAACCTAAGTACAGGGCCTCCACGTCCTCCAAGGCCAACTGGGAGAGTGTCATGGCTGCTGCTGCTGGTGGTCAATGGTAGCCGTGAGCGAGTGAACAGGAACGAGTCCCGTGAAGTTAGCGGGTCGAGGGGTTCGGTACTGCTGTCGACGGCAGCAAAGCTGAGGGTGGTTGCCGAGAGAGACCTGGGCAGAGGGGGTAGAGAGATGCAAACGGTTGGTATACAGGGAAACATTTATTTGTTAAGGAGGTGAAATGTGGGCTGGAAACATTGTGTGAGCCGATTTGGAAGATGCCACAGTAAACAAGGTTCTAATCTTAAATGTTAGGACCAAAAAAAATGTTTTGACATGACTGCGTTGTTCTGATTCGAAATATTATACCACATGGATGACAACACTGAGGAGGCCACTGTTTGTGTGCACCGGTAAGATTCCCCCATGGTGTATGAACTCCTCGACTCATTTCCTGATCGACTTCCTCGTTCGTGTGTGCTGAGTCATTGGGGTTGTTAAACGTCTCACATGGTGATGATGGTGATGATGGTGGTGAGGAGGGAGGGGCGGGGTTAATTTTAGCTAATCCGCTCCACTAGTGTCAAAGCGGTGACGAGTAGGGGATGGAATAACTCCGCCCCCCGCCGGGGTGTAACATTTCCTAATTTGGTCATAACTTTGGCTCGGAAACCCCGCCCTCCTTCCATGGAAATGTGGGCGGGGCAACCGCCATTTACGCAACGGAGCCGTCCGCCGGGGAGGGCGGCTACCCAAACAGGGAGTGTGTGTGCGTGTGTGTGTGTTCGCCATTTTGGAACACGCCACGTTGTCAAAGCGTTTCGCGTACACAAACAAAACAAAATGTGGGAATAAAAATTTTAAAAAAATGGAGAAATAAAAAACACGTAACCGCCATCGACGACGCTTTAGTTCAACTGAGGCGCGTTCGAACGCTTTAAACGATCAATTCCAAGACTCCACCGTCGTACAACACGTCCCGACGACTTCACCCACGAGCGGCCCGCCGGTCCGGAGAGTGACGTATTCATACAGCACCGACCGAGAAGGAGGAAAAAAAAATGAAATACTTACGCCATTTTGCCAGAAACTGCCAGCGCGCTTCGCCGTTGCACTGCCGTTGTGGTGCCGCTGCCAAATATCGCCGCCGCACCGCCTTCACAGAGCCATCGCGTCGGTCACGGAGGGAGTCGTGTGCGGTGGATGAGACATGCGGAACATTAAAAAACACAGATCCGAGGAAGTCGCGCGGGTCGTGAGCGCGGGAGACGCTGGCGCGGACGGTTGGACTACTTGCGGAACCAACGGCAGCGAGGAAACAAACGGCGGGGACAGGAAGTGACTGCGGTGCTTTATAAAGAGCGACAGTGAGCACGTGACTTGCAGCC
The DNA here is from genome assembly GCF_022379125.1 of Scophthalmus maximus. Taxonomy (NCBI): domain Eukaryota; kingdom Metazoa; phylum Chordata; class Actinopteri; order Pleuronectiformes; family Scophthalmidae; genus Scophthalmus; species Scophthalmus maximus. Next base: position 3,221,908 of record NC_061522.1, on the reverse strand, counting down.
CTACGTCCATACGTCAGATATATAGTTCCCCCGCTACGTCATATATATAGTTCCATGCCACACGTCGGATATAGGTCACGGGCAGAATGTTATGCATAGAATGTAAACACTGCGCTGTTGTGGGTCTTTCACGAGACTGATACTATCAAATGACAACCTTAAACTTATATTACATAATAGATATTTCAAGATACTTCGAAAATATACAGAAACTAAAAAAAAAAAAATAATGTTTTATTTAAATCTACTAGGGGCTGCAAACTCACGATTGCTTTCATAATCGATTATTTTCTCTATTAGTTGCGTGGTCCATAAAATGTCATAAAATGGAGAAAAATGTTGATCGTGTTTCCCAAAATCACCAAAAATAATGTTTTCTTTTGTCCACACACCAAACATGTTGAGTTTACTGTCACAGAGGAGCAAAGAAACCAGAAAATATTTACATTTAAGAAGCTGAAATGTTGCCCTTTTTTTCATAAAAACTACTTGAACCGATTAATCAATTATCAAAATAGTTGGCGATTAATTTAGCAATCGATTATTAATCGATTAACTGTTGCAGCTCTATGTACTAATAAATGCGGAACCCGTGGGTTGTCGTTTTCCCCCCTCAAATACGTAGATAATTACAAGATTGCTAAAGGACCAACAAACTTCAGTATGAAAATATAACAAGATCCATTTTATAATAAGCGTTTTAATGTCAATTATGTATCCAGCCTTTGCCCTTTTGTGGATAACTTGTCTCTTTACCATATTTTGTAGTTCTATATTAGTTGTCGATGTGTCTCTGCATCATCAGCATCATCCAGCCTCTTTACACAGATGACATGAAACGGTCTCTTGTGAATTCATTGCAGCTGCTGGACAAACTTATTGAACCCTGCTGTGGTTCACAGAGCCAAGTACCACACTGCCCCCTGGTGGTTAGCTTCAGCTATTCAAAATATTGTTTCAGTCTTTCTTGTCCTTAACGAATAAATGACATTGGACATAACATTATACTAGGGTCAATACATTTTGACTTTCCACCCTCTTACAGTTCCGTCATATCTTCATATTCATATACCTACATTATCATAAAGATACAAGCACTTTTTATACAACTGCTAAATATTTTCCAAATTCGTCCTGTGGATAACAACGCTGATGGCTATGGCACTTTAGTACAATCTCACAAATCTCTATATATAATGAGGCATAATGAGAGCATTATTAAAATGTGACGTGACAAATTCATCGGAATTTGGGTGAAAAGGACAAAATTGTATCATTTATTAGTTTTCTCTCGCACCACACAACTTTGCATTGTTGCAACGGCAAAAAACAGCAACATTTTACTGTCTTGTACAGAACAGAACAATACATTCCAGTATAAAGTGGTCAATCCCAATTGAAATTGGGACTGGAGGTGGTCATAACAATATATATATATATATATATATATATATAAGAAATATATATGTCAACTTATGGAGAAGTTGCATGTATCTGTATCTTTTCTTGACAAATCTAATGTAAGTTTAATTTTTAAACCTGGTGACTAATGACACAAATGAGATGTTTGACTATGATATTGGGTCAAAAACAGTTGAAAAAGCAAAACTTAAGACAAATTACAACTGCCTGAACATAATTAATAACTGCTATCAGTCAACCATCTACAGAAATCCTAAACATGAACTAATGCTCGTCTGACGACGCTAAATTTGGAATGAAACTCTTGATATTATTGAGGGAGGTAAATCAAATGTTCCCCGTGTGTGTATCAAAATCCTTACGCCAGCATGGATTCAGCCTATAAAAGTTTTTGGGCCATTCATGAGACGTGAAGTAGATCCAACTTCCAGAATACAACCTGGTTCAGAAATCTATTTTTGAGCAGCTCTGTTTTCTCCTCTTAGGCTGCAATGTCTTGTGTTTGTCTTTGTGTTTGAGTGTGTGCGCTTCATTTCTTCTCCTCGACAGTCCTGCCAAAGTATTCCTTTTGGAACTGCTGGAACTCCTCCTCTGTGAACAACGACTGTGGCTCCTTGGGCTTCTTGGCGGTTCGGACCGGGCGGTTCCTGGACTGTCTCCCTGTATTGTGACTCTGTATCTAAGTGAGAAGAGGAGCAATCAATTAACTCGTTTGAATAGATAAGACAGTAGTTATTTTTTTTTAACAAATGAACTCCAGAAAATGGAGTAAAGAAACCAGAAAATATTAATTTAAGAAGCTGAAATCAGAGAATTTTGACTATTTTTTAATAAAAACTACTTGAACCGGTAAATCGATTATCAAAATAGTTGGCAAATAATTTGGTAGTCGATTACTAATCGATTAATTATTGCAGCTCTCGTAGTGATATTGCACAATACAAAGAATATGGGGGAAAAAGAACATGCACTTCCAGTCAAAAAAAGGTTTTGATGGGTGCTCAAAACTGAATTAAATTTCAATACAGATAAGATGACAGCTGTAACGGGCGCACGGTCGAGGCTCTTCTTACCTTCAGAGTGTCCGAATCTGTCGCTTTGCATCCGGTGTTGATGAAGTACTTGAGGTTTGCACTCATGTGGCTCTTCCCTTCCTTCTTCCTAAACTCTTCTACAGTAAACATGAAAGGAGATACAAGAGTTCAGAGCAAAATAGAACAGATAATATAATATATAACAGGACCACGAGCAGACGGACCCACTGCAGACTTGATCCTCTTGTCTTTGACGGTGGCCCTGCTCTTGCCGGGGCCCAGGCGACCCTGCAGCCGTTTCTTCTGCTTCGTGACCCCCTGCCGGTTGGTGCTCACCAGCTCCATCACAGTGGCCGAGCTGGGCGTCTGCTGCTTCTTCTTCTTCTGCTTGTTCTTCTTCTTCTTTGCTGAACAAAGAGAGACAGAAGACAGAACACCAAACGTGAACAAGCCATTTGCATTCCTCTTGGTGCCCGGGGTTACTGATGCGCCAGTTGGCTAAAAACTTTCACAGTGACGTTTTTTGATGAGAACTTCAAAACTGGTCAGATTGGTTGTTTTTTTTGCCATTTTCCAAAGGCAATACAAGGCCATGCACATTTATTTGTATAGCACAATTCATACACAAGGTAACGCAGAGTGCTTTTACAGAGACATTGAATTACATTAAGACAAAGACATTAACATTTTGAATTAAAGCAAAATATTGAGACATTAAAATGAAAGCATTACATTAAAATCGATATTTACACCAGAGCAATAAAACATGATTTAATAGCAATAAAAGTGCATTTAAAAGACAAGAATTCATTATTAAGATTCATTTATAGGAAAGGGTGTAGAGTGAAGAGTGTTTTTTAGGCCTGATTTAAATGAGCTGAGTGTTTTCAGCACATCTCAGGTGTTCAGGAAGTGTGTTCCACAGGTGAGGAGCCTAACGACTGAATGCTGCTTCACCTTGTTTGGTTCTGGGAACACACAGTAGACCGGGGTCTGGATGGTTCATAGGGAAGAATAAAGACCTTTATTTGTTTTAATTGCTGCTCCTTAACTTCTGTGTTTGTTCATATTTCGTATAATAATAAAAATGTCTGCACAGATAAAGCAATTATGAGCATCAGAAATCGCAGGACTCATTTAGCGGGGCACACTCGCTAATGTAGGTTAGCTCGCAAGCTAAGAGGCTGAAACCAACCGTTGCTATCATCGCTGAGCAGCTCCAGTCCTTTCCTGACCAACGCCGCGGACATCGTGATGTTTGACAAAGGAAACGCTCTGAGGATTTTGTATTAATACGAGCTACATCGACCACAAGCTGAGCGCACTGCTGAACCGCAACATGTGTGAGCCCATCAACATCCGGATAGTAGCGCCCCTCGTGTGCACCGATTAAAACCAACCGGCTGGAAAAGATGTCGAACAAAGGGTTCCTACCGTATTACTTTTGTAACGATTACTACCACAGCCTACCAGAAGACACTGCCACTACTACTACTACTACTACTACTACTACTAATAATAATAATAATAATAATAATAATTTCAATAATAATAACAATAATATTAATATAGAAACTAGGAAACCATTTAAGTGACCCAGAATAAAAGCATCAACACAAGGACATGTTCTGAAAAAATTACAAATATTAAAAACATGTATTGCAGCATTAAGATCATGTGTAAAACAAGACTATGACTACGACTAGGTAGAAGGACAATCGTAGGTTATTAAAAGAATTTATTTTTTAAAAATGAGCTGGGGGATATTTTATGGTGGAGATAATAATAGTTGTCCAAAAAATATAATCAGCCTAAAGACAACAGCAAAGTCAGTTCTACTGGGGCATGATTGTGGATTTGCCTGTTGCTTGGAGGGGGTATATATATATATATATATATATATATAACCAGCTGCAAGGCCTAAAAAAATACACCTTGAGAAATATACTTAAAAAAATGAAAATAAAGATGTTAACTCCACAGATTGTAATTATAGAATCAAAAGAAAAAGACCAATAGTGCTCCAACAAAGGCGAGACTCAGCAGTTGTAATAATGTCACTCGCAAATTAATGAATGCACGAAGAGAAAAATCATGAATAATGGCTGTGGCCAGGGGGCCCTAAGCAGCCGCTTAGTTCGCTGATGCCTCGGGACCGGCCCTGCTCTGTTACGCGCCACCATTCACTTCCAGCTGTTGCTCGCTCCGTTGGGGGGCGTGTTGCCCGTCGCTCTCCCTCGCTCCCTTCAACCTTTGGCACAGCACTTTGTTTTTTGTTTTTTTTTACAAAACTTGGAGCCTGGCCTGCCTGCCTGGGTTCGTCCGCAGCATCATTAACCATGGCGCATCAAGCGAGGGCACTGGTCACCTCCAAGTGGCTCGCGGAGGCCGCCAAGGCGCAGGGCAAAGTGCGCGTCCTGGACACGTCCTGGTACTTGCCCAAGCTGCGGCGCAACGCCAAGAGCGAGTTCCAGAAGAGGCACATCGCCGGCGCGTCCTTCTTCGACATCGACCGGTGCTGCGACCGAACGTCGCCGCTGGACCACATGCTGCCGTCGGAGGAGGCGTTCGCGGACTACGCGGGCGACCTGGGCGTCGGCGGCGACACGCACGTGGTGGTGTACGACGCCAGCGAGTTCGGCGCCTTCTCGGCGCCGCGCGTGTGGTGGATGTTCCGCGCGTTCGGCCACGGCGCCGTGTCGCTGCTCGACGGCGGCCTGAGGGGCTGGCTGCGGGAGGGGCGACCCGTGAGCGACGCGCGCGTCCGGCCCGCGCCGCGCCGCTTCCAGGCCTCGCTGAACCGCGCCTGGGTCCGCGGCTACGGGCAGATGCTGGACAACCTGCACGCCGAGGAGTTCCAGGTGGTGGACGCGCGGCCGACGCGCAGGTTCCGAGGACTGGACGCCGAGCCCAGAGACAGTAAGTCCTCCACGGGGTCTGTACTGAACCCAAGCGTGGGCTGCGTCCTTGAGGACATTGCTTTTCATCCTTGCACAGTAAATCATGGCCTGTGTGGGAGTTTTCTTTGTACGCCTCCTTCCTCCAAACAGAAACAGGTCAGTTATGGAATCAAATGACACGTCTCGTCTCTATAGAAAATGATCAATGCACAGTCACCTCACCCATGTCGTGCACACAGGGTTCGTACTTGAAATCCTTGGAAATGCTTGAGTTTTAAAGTTGCGTTTCTAAGGGTTTGAAAAGTGCTTGAATCGCTGCGGAGAGAAATGTTATCCAGAGATTCGACTCGTGCTCCGGCCTCGGACAAAAACGAAAGACAAAAATACGAAGGCGTCCATATTTTTATGACCTTTTTATGGACCAAACCAGTGATTTATTAATCATACGGCGAGAACAGATGAGTGGACAGAAGCAGCGAGACTTTGCTGGACCGTCCTTGACCTCCATTCCCGTGTCCACCAACACACGCGTAGACACGACGACTGTTATGGAGGTCAATGAAGAAGGACTGAGTTCATATTCATGTATTGTGAGATAAGTCGGTGACGTAATAATCGTGACAGGCCTTCTTACACGATTGGGAGTAATATAGGCTTACGTTATCTGATAACAATAATGGAGGCCTGTACCTCAGGACCAAAGGACGATGGTGATGATGAAGATTACCTGAGAAATGATGTGGGTTTTTTTACCATTAGTGTTGGAAACAAGTGAGAGCATGACTCACGATTTGATTCATATATTTGTGGCACTTAACTCTCAAGTCATGTGATAACCGGTTTAAAAAATATATACTCGCAAAGCTGTTTCCATCGCTTTCAATTTAGCCGAAAAACATGCTCATCCAAAAGAGCCCAACGTTTTCCATGTTAAGTTACATAAATATCAAGCTGAATGAGTCCGGCCTTATCGATCGCATCCACCAAGTCACACGTGCTCGCGCTGGTCGAGACACTGTTCACTCATTGGTCTGATCAGTGGAGGAGATACCGCACGAGAGCACACGTGACGTTGTGACGCGTCCGTTGGCTTTTGTTTTTAAAAAAACGTCACTGGAAGTCTTTTAGCAAGTCGCCAGGTTTGTCCGATGATTTGAACGTAGCGAGATGAAGAAAACTGCAAAATGGTTTCGAGAGAATGTTTCGCATTTGTTGTTTCTACAAAACATCGATAGTGTAATGGAAGAAAAAAGACGTTAAATTGTTTACGTCATAAACCGTCTCGTATTGTCAGAATGTCAAGTGTAAAGTTCAACAACAAGAGAAAAGACAACAGCTGTTTTTGAAAACGTATCCAACAAATATAGAAGAGAAAGTGTAATTCACATGTGGGAAAAGGAGCAGGGACAATTAATAAACTTATTTGATCCTTCCCCTTAATTATGAAATCATTATTTACAATAACTGAATACAATTATAGAGCTTGACATACTTGTCACCTATCACACCCACAGTTACATATTTACAGTTAAATACAGAACTAGATTTACAGAACAATATACATAGGACCTTAATTGTCTTGAAGACAGACCAATTAATAAGCATATACACATTAACATAAATATATACACATACCATACATACATATACACACACCTACACACGACTGGTGATCAAAACCCTTCTTCATCACCTGTATTAAATAGGGTCATATCATTATAATTTTTGTTAAATAGGGTCATATCTTTATAATTTTTGTTAAATAGGGTCATATCTTTATAATTTTTTTTAAAACTGGACAATGCTTGGACATTGCTTTAGTTAAACATGCAGACTGTTCCACAATTTTACCCCGCAAATTGAGATGCAAGACTTTTGTCATAGTTGTTCGGACAGTTAAAGTTTTTACATTTAAGTTTCTGAACACGCAAATACAGTATTTAGATTTATTTTTATTTTTTTAATCTCGCCAGCGTCGCCTGAAATATCACAGCCTGATAACAGATGGATCGTTCAACAAACAAACAGACGTTGGTCAGTCGTTCCCGGACAGTGTGCGGGCTCAGCGTGGGACGCGACACAAACCAGAGCGAGCCACTCGCTGCGCGACTTCCTTGTGTGTGGCCTTTCTGCAGAGTTTATTCTGGACAAACACTCTGGGCCCGAATCACTGAACAACACAAACACACGGCGAGCAGACAGGACACGCTTGCATAAGCACGCTGGTTATCTACAGTCACTGACCCCCACCGACACACACACACACACACACACACACACACACACACACACACACAGACACACACACACACACACACACACACACACACACACACACACAGGAGGACAGTAGCAGGGAATGAGTTGATGGTCTACACAGGTAGATGTTGTCGATAACGGTCTGTGTGCCGCGATAAGTACGTGCCTTATCTTCATCTTCTAGACTTCACACAAACACACACACGTATATCATATATACACACACACACACACACACACACACACACACACACACACACACACACAAACACTGTAGATACACACATCCACAGGTGAAACTCCCAATGTGGAAGCAGTGTCAGCAGTGAACTTTGACCTCAGGCAAACAGCCATTCAATAGAGATGTTTCCAATGCAGCGAAAGAGAAGCTCAAGGCTACTGTCAAATTATATTGCGACATATATTGATCACTTTTTGACCATTTTTTTTATTTTTTTGTGTTACAAATACCCTTTTTTTTTTACAATGGATGAACCAAAAGCTGAGACCAGATTCAGATTCATAGTGTAATCACATATTTCAAAACAGCTGCACCTGATGATTATTTTCATAATCCATTAATCTGTTTGGTTCATACTGTCGATCATGTCTTTCAAACCCTGAGATGATGTTTTGTTTTTGTCCACACACCAAATATGTTGCGTTTTACCGTCACAGAGGAGCAAAGAAACCAGAGAATATTCAATTAAATATTCATTTTAAGAAGAAATTGTAGAATTTTGACCTTTTATTTTTTCATAAAAACTACTCAAACTCTGCTTATGTTTAGACCACGTTTAACATTTGAGAAGTTTGTCTTTTATGATTTTTTTTTTAAAGTTTTTTTGAGAGAATGTGTTTACAAGTAAACTCATGGTTAGCGATATTACACTGTACAGTACTGTACAGAACTCTGCTGACACATTTATCATCGACCACCGGAGAAAAATAAATTCAATTTGGGGATTTTCTTTTTGTAAAAAAAATCTAAAACAAAACAATAAAAACGGCATTTTTCTTTAACTTAATATTGACCTCACTATTTTAATATTGACCTCACTATTTTAATATTGACCTCACTATTTTAATATTGACCTCACTATTTTAATATGGACCTTACTATGTAAAGTGCCTTGAGACAATGTATGTTGTGATATGGCGCTATACAAATGAAATTGAATTGAATATATTTGCTTCATAGTCTTGTTAATGATCACACAGGGTGATTCATTCAATGTGTTTCTCTTTTTCTTTTGGCGAATGAGGGAATATTTGAATGGAAACCTCAATCGCTCATTCCAGACATTGGCCCCATCTATTTTTATAATGTAATGTGTGAGTGTGAGCCGTGCGTGCAGCTGGAAAGATGCGACACCGCTTATGCTCGCCGGCCTCGTACTCCCTCTCTGACACACGCGCCCGCGCTTCACTGGAATCGGGAAGTGAGATAAAATAGTGTCGTCTATTCGGAGTTTGTGGAGGCGGAGAGCGGTTTTTAAAGTTGTCCTCCCCTCATCTCTAACCCTCTTCTCCTCCCTCTCTCTTGTCAATTCGACAGACACCGAGCCCGGCCACATCCCCGGCTCCGTCAGCGTGCCCTTCGACTCCTTCCTGTCCCCGTCGGGTCACTTCCTGCCCAGGGAGCAGCTCCGGGCGCTGTTCGCCCGCGCGGGCGTCGACCTCCGCCGCCCGCTCTGCGCCTCGTGCGGCTCGTCCGTGACGGCGTGCCACGTGGCGCTGGCGGCCCACGAGTGCGGCCACCCGGGGGTGTCGGTGTACGACGGCGGGTGGTCGGAGTGGTACGCGCGCGCCGCCCCCGAGCACGTCGTGTCCGAGGGACGGGGCAAGCGTCTGTGATCTCGTGCCGAGGCGGCTACGAGGAGGCGTGTTTGGCGGTTTCCGAGACCGCATCGGACCGGGACGGACTGACAGCGAGGGGGGGGGGGGGGGGGGGGGGGTGTCCTTTGCTCGCCTTGAAGCCCCCTGAAGTGGGCTTCAGGTTTGAAGGAGTAGTTTGACATTATGGGAATCATTTGCTTAATTATCGAGATTGGATTGGACCATTCTCACGCTGAGCACAAAGACGGGTGGCCCGGCCCGGCCCGGCCCGCAGGTGACCAGCGCCGCCCCTGAATGATCTCGACTCAGACGCTTCGTCTCGTCCGATTCCTCTGAGTAGTAGTGGACCACGTACGAGCCGCGGTGCCCGACATCAGCTGACGGTCGACGGATCGGCATCAGCGCCCCTCTGTAAAAGCTATTCCTTCGACATTCCTCCTTCCGTCATCTGCTTGGCCAATTCAGGTTATTGTTCACATCACAACAGTTACTAGACACTATTTGGAAAGATAATCATTTTTATAATATTTGATCATCTGTATTTATTTATTTAATTCTTTTGGGGGGGGGGGGGGGCGGGGCAACTTGAACGGTGTCCAGGTTTTGTTGGTCGGTGACAAATCATTTAAAGAATGTACCCCTCCATGTGATCAGCAACTCCGCATGTTAGTTTGACACGATTCCCCCCCCCCCCCGAGCAGATTGTGAACAGGAAACATGGAAATTCAGAATCGCAACTCTGCCGTTTGAGGAGCAATGGGCGGCGACACACTCGGCACCCGGAGCGTCCGGCGAATTCCTATTACCCGGAAAAAACGGAGTAGCTCGTATCTTCTGGTCGCTGCAGTTTCTGTAAATGTAGATGTGCAATGTCGAGTCACACTTCACTGTTAAATTAATCACGCTGGATGACATGTGTTTCCGAATAAAAGGGGAAGTGACACAACACAAGGTATTTTCTTCCTCTTTTTCTCAAAAGCTTAACAAGTGGCCACGCACCAGGCAAAGGTCACTTGTGAGCGGCTCGGCCCCCGGGTCCTTCTTTCTTCGGATGGACTCTGTGCGAGCGGCACAGGGAGAGGCGTCGACTTCGTCCCCTTATCTCCGCCGCTCCAGCCCGAGGGAGTAGCCGCCTTATCCTGGCACCAACCGGTGAGTGCGTTGACCCGACAGAGGAACAATGTTAGCCTGTATCTCGCTGCGAGCTCGGAGTCCGGTCGGCAGGGCACACCGCCAAACAATTCAATCTCTCAAAAATCCAATTGAGAAAACGAGGGCAAGTTAATAGACTTGACAAAATATATATTGGGACAATTACAAGCACTTTAAACTATTTCTGTTGTTGTTGCTACGATATCATTTCAACGGACCTACGTGCTGCTGTCGACCGGGGGGGGGGGGGAGCTCGACGGGTTTCCCCACCGGAGGGCGCCAGAGGACCTCCGCAGCTTTGTCACCACGTGGCACAGCGGTCGTCCGAGCTCGCGCCCGGCGTCGGACACGTGCAGCTACAGTTTCTCCCACCAACCTCAGCGTCTGTTGAGAATGCAACGTTTCAATGCACGAGACTCGGTATCAACTGTCTGGTTTAACTCCGAAATGGAAACCCGTTAGGTTTGAAATGGAAGGGGAAATGGAGGCATGAAATGAAGCATCCTGAGAGGGTTGTTGTTCTTGTTGTTGTTTTCAAAGGGGGGTTGTTGTGGAGGTTATTTGAGGGTCTGGTTTGGGAAAGCACACGCTTCTTTCTGTTCGCTTCCGCGATTGTGACACACTGAGATCTCCAAGAGGCAAAGGGGTTTCTGCCGGGCCTGTAGCTCATGCGATGAAGGTGTTAAAAAGAAAAAAAACCAAAAGGGGAATGGAAAGTATCGCAGGCCAGAAAAGGGGTTTCCATCCTGTCGTTTCTCAATTCTCGACACATGGATACCGTGTCACCCAGATACCACTTTCACGCTGCATGCAGGGGAACCACACTAACCACGCGCTTGGTTGGGCTTTTTTTTCTTCTTTCTCTGCTCCGAGAGCCTTCCTGTCAGTCATCTGCCATCGCCCGGAACAGAGACAAACCCTTTTTTTTCAGCGCAACCCGAGTCCAAAGACATGGACGCAGCGTATCGGCCGCTTTGTCCGTGAGCGGCAGCACGGATGCCCAGCAGGTAGGGGTCCCTTCGACCAGTTCCGCGCTCGAGCGAGGCGGCAGGAAATCGCTGCCACGTCAGCTGGTGGTGGTGGATGATTTAAAGGATGATTAAGGCCGGGTGCGGTCGGTTCGCGGGTTGAGAGAAAACGAGATTAGAAGTGATTACAGGCGTTCAGTGCATACGTGTGTCTTACGGAGTACATCGGCGATGACGACATCCTTCACAAGAGTTAAATGAGTCCTTTCTGTGGCTGTCGCCGCGCGTGACCTCTTCAGGCCTTCCAATGAAACGAGAGTTGACAGCTGCGAGGGCATCATTGTGGGAGACAATGTTAAACATAGATCTATATCTTTGATTTTTCACTGAAAATATTCACGGTGGCGTAGTGGTCAGCACTATCGCCTCTCAGCGAGAAGGTTCTGGGTTCCAGTCCCGGTTCGAACCAACCAGGGCCTTTCTGTGTGGAGTTTGCATGTTCTCCCCGTGTGTGCGTGGGTTCTCTCCGGGTTCTCCGGCTTCCTCCCACAGTCCACAGACATGCAGAATGGGGTCAGGTTCATTGGAGACTCTGAATTGACCGTAGGTGTGAATGTGAGAGTGAATGGTTGTCCGTCTCTGTATGTGGCCCTGTGATAGGCTGGCGACCTGTCCAGGGTGAACCCTGCCTCTCGCCCAACGTCAGCTGGGATTGGCTCCAGGTTTTCGTGACTTTGGATTTTAAAGGTCTCTGGGATAAATCATGACATGTCTTTCATACAGTTACTCTCAAGCTTTAAGACATAAAAGATAGAGTTGTTGTCAAGAAAGAGAAAAGCAGGTATGTCGGGGGGGGGTGGGAGTGTTTTTGAAAATGAGAGACGTGGTATGTGTGGGAACATTAGACTATGTCCACATGCCGATGTTGCATTGAGGGCAAGGGTCGCTGGGACGTCGACGCCATCGCACGTCCTCAATCGCATTTGCTCTTCCTTAGCGTTTGCTGGAGAGTCAACAGTTGTGGGGTTTTTTTCTCTCAAGAAACAACAGTTGCTTTCTGGGAAGAGACGAGGGTTCGGAAGTGGTTTCGTGTGTCTGCCAAGTGTGCGTGTGTAATTGGTGCGGTTTCTTTTTCTTATTCTTTTTTTTTTGCGCCGGTATCTCTGTGAAACGGAGAAATGAGAGAAAGATTGTCATCTCTTTTCATTTCGACCGCTGGAGCCGGTGATGGGGGAAGTCCGCCGAACGTCAGAGGGAGACAGATAAATATACTAACCCTCAGATACAACGCACCTCGGTCTCAGAGAATGCTCAAAGTTTGGCCCTCGGGTCCAAACTTTGGTTATTCTGCGCAAGTCGGGGGGAAAATGTGTTTTTCCTCAGGTACAAAAGAAAACTCCGGCCAGAGCCGGGGAACCCTCTTCACACATTGCTCGTAGGCTACGTTGACCCTTTGAACTGTAACTTTGCCCCCTTTCAAAGGGGCTATTAGTCGGGTTATAGTCCTGTCGGTAGAGACGTGGCAAGCTCAACCAATCGCACGTCGTTCCTCTCCTGGCAGAGAGCTGGAAAGCGACGCCAGCGTCTGCTCTTGTTTTCCGCTTTCGACTCCTTGCCGTCTGAACCTCGACCGCCAGCGAGCTCGCTCCTCCGGCCCAGCTGATGGTGACCCCTCGTCTCGCGGGGCCATCGATTGGCCGAAGCTCTCGGCGAAGCGGGCATCACTACCACCAGCCGCTCGGCATAGACGACTTGCCCATACGACCTGCGACCCCTAAGAACCCTATTTGGACTTTTTTTGGTAGCTTCAAACTCTAAAGTTCATTTGACTCTGCAACAGAAACGACAAAGAACTACTGCAAATTTATATCGGAGTTTAAAAAATGTCGACCCTCCTGTTCAGTTCATCTTCAGTTCTTTTCAGTTATCAGGAACATGTGGACTTCCTGATTATTGACACATTCACCGGTTTCCAATAAAGCGCACAGTTGGGGAGGTAATGCAATTCGGCTTTAGTTCATCCCTCACCGGGGAGATAAGTGTGCGGTTTGCGACGAGGTCACGACTTGTGGTCTGATTAGTGCCGTAGTTTAGAACAGGAAGTGACGCGAGCAGGAAGTGCACATCGGAGAGTAATGGAACATTTGGGTTCTCAGAAAAAAAAAAACACGTTGACCTTTATTCTTCATTAAGAGTCGGTGGAAAAAGAAAAACTGGTTGCTTCTCCTGTGCAGATGGAAAAAAAGACAGAGAAGTTTGCTTTTTAACTTTCATAGAAATGTATTCTTACAAATATACATGTTTTTTGCTTTTGTATTTGGGCCTGGGTGGGCGTTGTAATAACCACATTACCACAAGTACAATTCCTACCTGAAAACACACACACACACACACACACACACACTTATTTTTCATCCTGTTTTTGGCAGTATATGTCAGTAAATGTCAATGTGGGCCAGATTAAAAAAACCCGCAGCTACTGTTTCTACTGCAGCTGTCAGTTGATCGTCAAAAGGGCAAAACTTTGAGAAAGAAAAGAAGGAAAAGAGTGTGAAATTGAATGGAAGTAAAAAAAAAAAAAAAAAATGGTACAAATCTAGCTTCAACGCCAAACGAGTCAGTATCCACCCGTGTCAAAGTTAAGCATCAGTTGAAGGCAAAAGCCGCGAGCTAGAGATGGACAGTTTCCCTTCTCCGGGAGGGGGCCGGTTCACGCATGACTCACCTCGATAAGCCATCGATTTTACCTTGAAGTGGCCTGCGCAGCATGCAAACATACGTACGTTTGATCCTTTCCGTTCAGTGGGCGGCGTTTTTCTTTTCTTTCTTTTTTTTTCCTTCGAGGAGGAAGCAAGAAAAAGCTCTTATTTTGGTCTGACGTTCTCTCGCAGGGCGTCAAACGGAATAGAAACCGGTGCTTCGCAGCAGGTCCCCGAGCAGCTTCGCTCACAGGTGAGACACTCAAAGAGTTTCATATTTCATGCTTTTTGCTCAGAAATAAAGCCTCATTATTATTGTTATTATGATTGTTATTATTACTATTATTATTATTATTATCATCATTATTGATATTGATATTATTATTACTATTACAACAACAACATGATTGTAATTGTTTGTAATTATAAGTGTCAGTCTGGTAGAGAATAAAGCGGCGGCTGTACGACTGTCCTCTCTCTCTTCTCTCTTCTCTACCTCCCATCCTCTTTCCGCCCACCTCTCCTCTCTTCCCCATTTCTCGCCCGCAACTCAGTCCGGTTTCTGTCAGAGTTTTTTTTACTTCTCTCCACCGTCACCAGGTGCTTTGCTCACTGTGGGCTCTGTTGGGTTTTTTCCTGTAATATTGTAATATTGACCTCCCTATGTAAAGTTCCTGTTACACAGACACAATTGAACTGAACATGTGATGGTTGACACGTCGCCTGTTGGTGGTGAGAGAGGACGTGACGCCTGAACAAGTGGGCAGCGGGCTCTGAATAGACGAGGGCGTATTTTCTCATGGAAACTTTTATTACGTTTTTATTTTAACGTTTTTTTTTCTGTTTTTTGTTATTTTTTTGTAGCACGTTCAGTTTCATCACCCGTTTGAGATAAGCAAACGACTACGAGGTCGACGCTCGGTTCTGGTTTTCCAGGCTACGACGCATTTAGTGGAGGGGCAAAAGAAAAACCCCGCCCTGTGGTTGAATAATGGCGGCATTCGTCACGCAGCGCGCCCGTGTCGTCAGTCCGCGTTGGTCTGGTCGTGTGCAGCTCAACCAGCCCGTCGTTCAACGCGAGCGCCGAGAAAAATAAGTGAGGACACAGGCGAACGCACATTCCGCCGCTTCTCTCACCTCAGATCGGCCGCCATCTTGACTCCGGCCGCCGGACAGTCGCGGGACGAGTGTTTGAAATGAAAACTGTGAAAGTGGAGCGGACCAAAACAGGATTTTTATGAAAAGTGTCCAGGGAGGACGCCCTTCTCTAATCCAAAGGCCAACGAAACACGACACAACGCAACAACTGTCCCTGCAACCACCGCCTCATGTCGTGGCCCCGTTCTGTAGAGGGGGCCGCGGGTACCGGTCCAGATTCAGCGCTCTTTAGTTCAGGTTGTATCTTGCTCATTCCATTCCTTGTATTCAACGCACAGAGGACACGGCAGCGGGGGCAGGATGTTGTCTCGCTCCGTCGCAAAGGCACTGGGCGACTTCTGGTTCTGGGCGACAACAACGACGGCAACAGTAAAGGGCGCTGCCAGTCCTCCACGCTGGTTGAGGAATTCAGAGTGAATCTTTGACTCTGACGTCCCCCCCAACTAACTATTATTATAATAGTCTAAACTAAAACAGAATTACACTGCCGTTCCAATGTTTGGGGTCACTTGACACCCGTTGAGCTGCTGTGGGAGCAGCTTGACCGTATGGTACGTAAGAAGTGCCCATCAAGCCAATCCAACTTGTGTGTGGGGGGGGGGGGGGGGGTCTTTCAGGAAGCGTGGGGTGAAATATCTTCAGATTACCTCAACAAATTGATCGCTAGGATGCCAAAGGTCTGCACGGCTGTAACTGCTGCAAAAGGAGGATTCTATGACGGACAAACTTATTATTTCAAATAAAAGTCATTGTTTCTGACCTCGTCAATGTCTTGACTAGATTTTCTATTCATTGTGCAACTCATTTGATGATTTCATGGAAAACCCCAAAAACTGTCTGGGTGACCCCCCAACTTTTGAACGGCAGTGTATATTTATGCTTTATTATTAGTCTGCATCGTTTTTGGTTTGTTTTTTTATCAGCCACAGAACCAAAGCTCATTTCTATTTCTGCTTTCCTTTTTTTCTCTCTCGCTCACCTGTCGGTGTCGCAATGGTGTTCCGTCGCCTCGGTGTCTCTTTTTTCCCACGCTCGCGGTCAGGGGTGTTTGTGGTTGTGCAGAAGAAAAAAAAAGAGATCACCCCCAAAAATACATAACGCGGCGCCTCATCCCCTCTGCCACTCGCCGACAGCTGCATCTCTCGAATCGGCTCAGGATGAGGAGGAGGAGGAGGCAGTGACCCGCAGGTCAACCCGGACGTCCCCGGAAACAAGGGGGAGACTGAGCGACGCCACAAATGGAGGGGGGCCGGAGAAGGCCTCTGCTGCCGCTGCTGCTGCTTCATCATCTCCTCCTCGCTGCGCCTCAAGAAGGGGCGCCCAGCTGTACCGACAGCCGGGATAAAAGTGAGTGATTTGGTTTTTTTGGCGACTGAGATTGACGCGGTTGCCCTTTGGCGAGGGTGAATTTGATTTGGAGGGGTTCTCCCGTGTCCTCGCTCCCGCAGGACTCACCTGCACCAGCGACTACAACCGCACCATCACCTGCGCGTGGAGCGGCACGGACGAGTCCGACCGCGCGGACGCCCCGTGCGCACTGCGCGCCGCGCTGGTGAATTCCAGGTAAGGACAGGCGGGCGCGCGCTCGCCGCGGACGTGCGCGCGAGCAGCGTTGCGCGCGGGTTGCGAGATGAAATGGGATTTCTTTTGTTTGTCCTTATGAAGAAATCAGTTCAGCGCCTCCTGTGACCTGGAGCCCGTCAACGTCTCCGTCCCAGCGCTGCAGAAGTGCTCCATGGTCTTCCAGCAAGACTTTATCGTGAGTTTGAATCACCGCCGCTGTTACTTGAGCCTGTGTAGGGGGAAAAAATCGATTTCATATCTGTGCTCATCAAACTGGAGAGGTCTAGACTGATCCTCTCTAGGCCGTTCCAACATGCACCGATGACGCACTAATACATCTACGAGCATTTCATTAAGAACTGTGTCCAGCAGCTCCGACTCTCTTTGCTATCTTCCTTCTTCATTTGGTATTGTCGTCCGTCTGTGAGCGCACGCAATATCATTTTCTTTGTTTCATTGTTTTGTTCTCAGTTCAAATCCCGAAATAATCTGTCAATAAGCCGGAGCTGTAAACCCGCCAAGCCGATTCTGAAAATTTACTTCAGGCCAGCTTGCCACAGTGAGTACGATGAACGACTCTCCATCGGGAACTTAAACCTTGCGGGCGATTCACGGTGACCGACGACAAAATGTTTGCGTGGTTCCTCAGTAAAGCTGAATCCTCCGGGGAAACCCGCCATCAACGACACCACCGCTTCCTGGAGGCCCCAGGTGAAAGAGCATAAGGGGATAAAAAAATACACCTGCCAGCTGCAGTGGAGAAGCTGGGATCAGTCATGGAGTGTGTGTATATATTTACTTTGTTTCTATTCATACAGTGCATGATTACATGATGTGTGTGTGTGTGTGTGTGTGTGTGTTGCAGATATGAGTTTAACAGTTATCCTTGAGAGTGAATGTTAAAGGATTTATTACGGTGGCTCTGAGGATCGAAACACATCAACATTCCACAAAACACGACGCTTCACATTGCTGTATATTGCCAAAAACGTTGTTGTGTTGTGGGAAACCTCGCTTTTCGGAAATTCTTGTTGCGTTTTGACCCTCAGGGCCACCGTAACATTCACGCACGACGTGTAGGAAAAAGCCACGGCACAGTGAACGAGCAGGCGTGACGCGTGACGCCTGACGCCCGTTTCTCCTTTGTCAGGATCCGTCTGTGCAGGAAAAGCAGACCACGACCAGAACGTGTGGGGTGAACTGCAACGCACAGCTGGACTCAAATCTGCTCGTACCAGGCGAGAGGCACGAGGCACGCGTCCGGGTGCATGCCGAAGAACGGTGGGGAGAGTCCACGTGGAGTGACTGGAGCCCCACTGCATCATGGGTGTCAGCTGTAGCGCCGATCACCGAACCACCACCACCACAACCACTCTCAGGTGGATGAGGACACAATTATTCGGTTTAGTTAAACGAATGCAGTCGGTGTCCATGCAAGCCACGTTCAAGAGTTCCATTTTGCATTAAAGGGTGACATATTGTATTTGTGCACATAGATGTGTATAAGTGGAGCCCCGCCGGCGCGCAAACTGCGAAAAAACTGCAGGCTGAAGCTCTGAACAACTGGTTCACGTTTCTCTCCCGCTGTGATGTCACAGTCGGACTCTTTTGCGGGTAAACCCCGCCCGCAATCAGAGAATCTCCACTTCTCTGGTGAAGGGGCGTGGACTGGGCCAGCTGGCCAATCAGAGCAGAGTGGGGCTAATCGGGAGGAGGGGGGAGGGGCTAAAATAAATCCAGGCGTTTTTTGGACAGAGGGTGAAAAGAGGAGCTGCAGGAACGGGCAGTATGAGAACGCTGATGCCTTTTCACTGAAGCGTGTAAACCTTTTCAGGTGGTCACCCAAATTAACAGTATGAACCTGAATATGAGCATAATATGTCACCTTTAAGAGATTTGTCTGTTGAACAATACATCTACAAAGAAGAACAGATGATTATCTTCTAACACATCTTCAATACGCTTTTTGTAAACCTACAACCCAGATTTGTGCTTTGATGAATACAGTATTCTTACCTCTTAGCTTCTGTGACTTGCTGTGTTTGTCAGATTTTGCTGGAGGTCAACTGGGCATGATCGTCGCAGGCGCAGGGTTGGCCCTGAGTCTGGCTTTCATTGGGCTCTTTAGGAATATCAAAACCAACTGGTGAGCAGACGCGGCCACGCACAGAGAAAGGAGAAAAGGAAAAGAAAAAAAAGATATTACACCTTTGTTGCAACAATATGTTCAAATCTGTTTTCTGCTTTCAAGAAAAATGTGTGAAAAAACGACCTCATTCTGTGTTTAAAGGGCCTACGAGAAGATCAGACGTCCGGACCCAGGGAAATCCTTCCTTAAGGATGTCAATTTCCAGGTGTGTTAGTTATTATTATCTTCACAAAGACACATTGATCATTGTGTTTCACCTTGTGTGGAAAGGTGTGAGAGCGATATTACAACCTATTAAATTGGCTGTGGTTAATTTGTGTGATCACTTGGGGGCATTAGAACAAGCAGCACAACCCTGATGTATTATTACAGTGAATGTGTTATTGGAAAATTGCTTATTTTACACATTCAGCAGACGAGCCAATAATGTCTCTGTCTTTAATTTGGTGCTGGGCCGTTATAGTGCCTGCTGCAAGAAATAGAAATTTAAACGCACCAAAATTTGGCCCTATATTTTCAAAGCAGATGAGGCTAAGGCCAACAGTACATCCTAATGTGATCATTTGCCAATATGAAAAGAGATGAATTTGTGCCAGTTTAAAGATGGAACAACACGACACCCACTACAGATGGATGTGAGTCAAAACGGTAGGATGTGCAAACTTATGTAGGAAGTGAAACCAGACAAAAAAAATGTGAAAAACATGTACACCACGAAAGGCAGAAATACAGCAGAGGTTGAAAAGAAGAACACAACAAACACTGTATGTTTCCCTTTTTGCAGACATTGTTTTGCAGCCTTACGAACACAAAGTCTAGTGCGGATTTAATTAATTCTGTATTTTGATTCCTTTCCGATGCCTGCTCTCACGCCCGCGCCGCACCTTTGCTGTTTTCTCCTCTCAGAACTGGTTGAGCCCCTACTACACAAGCGAATCCTTTCGCTCCTCCTTGACACTGGAGAATGTTGTCTCCGTAGAGGTCATCTCCAAGGTGGATGCCTTCATACTCGGCGGCAAAGAGGCGGCTCTGCCGGAGAAGATGAGCAGCGACAGCAGCTTCGAGTCGACCAGCTCCAGTTTCTCCAACCCCAGTTACTCCCAGCTGTGTCCTCATCATCCTCCTCCTGTCCCCCTGCCCACCACGGGGAATCCGACACCCCGCGCCAATGACACACCCCAGGGCCCGGTTTGTCGTCAATGCGAAGGAAGGAATGCAGTAGAGGGTAGGGACGAAGAAAGACTTAAAGAACTGGAGATCCTACAGTTGCTTTCCAAAGGCCGCGACAACAGTGAGCCGGTGCAGGTGATCTCAGACTATGAGAAGGTGGAGAAGCTCCAGGTCGAGGTGCTCCTCAGGCTCCAGAATGAGGATTCGGGTATGTGCATTGGTGAAGAGGTCAGTCAACAGAGTCTGGAGGCAGATAGCATCAGTGCAGACGGTAGCCATGACGAGGGGGCAGAGTGCAAAGACGAGGAGAAAGAGGGAGGGAAGGAAAACAAGGTCAATTTTCTGATGCTGTTTGGAGGCAGTGGAAGTGTTTTTGGCAAAGGTTCCATTCAGGTTTGTTCTGATTACGAGCAAGTCCAGAGGCTGCAGCCTGGCAACCCGGAGCTCCCAAGCCTGGATTCGGGGGTTAGCAGTGGGGGCGAGGAGCAGGTGAGCCACGAGGAGAGCCTGGAAGACGTGGAGAGGTCCGCCGAATCCACAAGCTTCATGTTCCCTCCTCCTCCTTTTCCTCCGTCCTGTGCTTTTCCACGCTCCGCGACGTCTTTCCCACAACCACAACCCACAAAGTTCTCCGAGACGGGTTTGAGTCCGGCTCCGCTCCCTCCGAGTCCAAGTTCTACGGTGGGGGGGATCGCTCTGATGGCAGTGTCCAGGTCAATGGAACCCTCTGGGGATGGATACATGCCAGCGAGACAGGAAGCGAGATAGAGACCTCTTCATCTACGTTACATGCAAAACATGAAGCACGTGTATTTAACTCCTGTTCGTTAGTTGTAACATCATATCACACATTTATTTAGTGTGCAATGTCTCTGAGGGAAGGGATGACTTTAATGCTTAGCTAATTTTCATTCTTTTATGATATTATTTATATCTTATTGACATTATATCGTATATATAAATGTAACTGATTTATATTGGTATGACATCAATATTTAATGTACTGACTGCAGATGTCAAAGTTATTGGCTTCAGTTAAAATCTTTATTCAGACCTACCCTGGTTACTTGTTTTGTTTTTTAATAAAAGATAAATATTTATAAAGGGAAAGTTTTTGTGGATGTTCACTGTATGAAATGACGTAATATCAATGTTGACAGATGTGACAGACAATCTTCATAATGAAACTTGACAGTGATATCGGGGGGAAGTTGAACTGAACAGAAAATTATTATGATCGGTTTGTTTAATTAAGTTTCAGGGGTTAGTAGGTGTCAATGAGCCTCCAACAACCATCATTGTTGTCAGAGGCTGTTATAAGTGATAATGATAATAATGTAGAACACTTCGTGCGTGAAATGCATCTAAAATAAATAGCTGTTTGAGAAAAGATTAAAAAAAACAATCAGGTAAAACCCTTCAGGAAAAGGCAAGTTCAAGTTTTCAAGTTTGTTTAAAAAGAATCTTGACTTTTTAAATACCTTAGTAAGGCCTTTGTTTTTTTTAAGGAACTGTATTCTATGCTTTTAAAGACTTTTTTCAAAACCTCAAGCTGAGTCTCTTTCTCTCCCTCTCCCTCTCTCTCTCTCTCTCTCTCTCTCCCTCTCTCTCTCTCTCTCTCTCTCTCTCTCTCCCTCTCTCTCTCTCCCTCTCTCTCTCTCTCTCTCTCTCTCCCTCTCTCTCTCTCCCTCTCTCTCTCTCTCTCTCTCTCTCTCTCTCTCTCTCTCTCTCTCGACTTCTTTTATTTTTGGTGCTGGCTACAGAAAACAAAATGCTGCAAAGTGGCAGTTGCTGAATTTTGTGGTTGGTCAGGCCAAGTTGTCGATCTATAAAAGCAGGAAGGACAAGATATGAAATGTGTCCGGACACGAGCTGACGCACATGTACGTGTCTCTGGTGAGAGCCAGAGTGAGAGTGGACTTCAGGTTCCACTCTGATGAACGACATGCAAGAGTTTTTGAATCAGTGGTGTTTCACCACGGCTGTGTGTTCATTGACGGAGGGAGAACTCATCTTTCACTCTGTGTTTATGACCTGATTTTTTCTGGTTTTCTGTTATTTTGTTGTTGTGTGTTTTTTTTTCTCATTTCATTTGTAGAGGACCGTGATGTTCTCTTGTAAATCTTAATAAATATTGTGTTTTCAAAATCAAAAATCTCTCTCTCTCTCTCTCTCTCTCTGTGTGGCTGACTCACTTGGGATTACTTGTTTGCCTGGAACATGAAATGAACTATGGGAAATGAGCTCTGAGCATCACCGTTGCTAGGCGATGGCCGCAGACATCAGCCTGCACTGACACTATCACTTCGATAGCTCAAGCCTACCTGTAAGCCGATTCCGAATGAGCTCTGGGAAATACTGCATTTGTCTTTGGACAAACTAACCGACGGACCGAATTCAGACCTCCAATGGACAGTGTGGTGGTTTGTCACGGAACAAAGGCCGCGGAGTGATGCAATGGCGCTCAGGCATGGCACTATGAAATCATGTGACCAGGAGGTCACAAGCGCTTCTGTGAAGAACGGGGTCAGTGACGCTTACACGGAAATACATTTGTAGTCTGAGATTTATCACAAAGTACCTGTACTGTATATTCCTGTTTCACAAAAGAATTGAGTTGGTACCAGCAAACCAGCATTTAGCAGAATTCTAGGTAAGTAGGCATTTTTCAAATCGTGGCCATGTGGTCGCGCTTGTTTTGGCTGACTGTTGACTACAGGATATCTCCATTCCACGCTGGAGGAAATTAGCCAAAAAACAATGGTCCTTAATGAAAAGGGGACTGCAAGGTGCCTCACAGCAAAAAGATTATTGGTTTGACCAACACATACATCGCTAAGACTGGAACACGGAGCTCACTGGATGTCCCTGTTCACCTGTGATCTGTGAATCTCCGATTCAGAGATCTCCTCAATATATTGAGCTCTGTAATAAATACTTCTGCCTAAGACATCCACGATCGCCGTTTTCCTTGTTTACGCTTCACCTTCATACACGTTCTGATCAACATAAGCATCAAGGGCTGCACGCTGGTGTAGTGGTTAGCGCTGTCGCCTCACAGCAAGAAGGTTCTAGGTTCGCATCCTGGTTCCATTCAACCAGGGTCTTTCTTTGTGGTGTTTGCATGGTCTCCCCGTGTGTGCATGGGTTCTCTCCAGGTTCTCCAGCTTCCTCCCACAGACCAAAGACATACAGAGTGGGGTTAGGGTTAATTGGAGACTCTAAACTGACCGTAAGAGTGAATGGTTGTTTGTCTCTGTATGTTGGCCCTGCACTACTCTGGCGACCTGTCCAGGGTGTACCCTGCCTCCCGCTCAGGTTCAGCTGGGATTGCCCCCCCCCGCTACCCTTAATGGATAAAGCGGTATAGATAATGGATGGATTTCAGCATCAGATTGTTTCTATTATGCAGAGATGACCTTACATTGTGGTTGATGCCTTTTGCCCGTTCTCTCTACAGGTTGAAGCTGTGGCTCCACCCGTTAGGAAGACTCGATCCTGCAAGTGTCTCCTGGCCTTTGTCATCGTTCCCATCATTGTCCTCACCGTCGCAGGAGCCCCTCTGGCCTGGTACTTCCTGGGTGAGCAGTTGTTGCTCCTTCTCTTTTGCTATTATCATTATTAATTATCATTTATTTTTCCGTACATAGGTTCAGTGGATTTCCATAAAATTTTGTTGAGACATTCATTGTTCTATGATGAGTTTTCCCGCTATGCTTGAGGTTGACATATGTGTTTTTTAGTGAGGTTGATCAACAACTCAACAGCTATTGTGTGGATTGCGATGAAATGTTGTGCAGTAATTCATGTTCCCCTTAATTTTCCTCAAGTGCCTTCATCAGGTTAAAATCTTAGCTTGTACAATTTATCGCTAAAACCAGCTAAACTGATGGCATCCCCACGAACATCAACTGTATTTGGCGTTATGTACTTATCAGGTATACCGTCTATACTTCAAAGCTTCAGTTACTTTTAATATAGAGATTAAACACAATGGAGAATAAAACAAACTTTCTAAAACAACACAATATTAAACCTGTGTTTTTGTTTATAGTATATTACAAAGAACTGTGTAGATGGGGATCGTATTTCAGATGTGTTGTTAACAACTACACCAAATTAAAAAAATTTCCCCCCCACCATAGCTTCTCACATGGTTACATTTCATTGAATTTTTTCAAATGACCCAATGTTTCAACAGGAGTATGCAACTTCATTTCACACGTTTCTCTCCAACAGACCACAGGGTTTGGGTTTTGGAGCCTCGTGTCCGGCAGCAGTACACAGCCTACATGTCCATCCTCAACAGGAACTTCTCCGCTGAGTTGTCCTCTCTCACCAGCGCTGCGTTCGAAAAAGAGGCCAAGGGAGTAAAGACCATGGTGAGCAGGGAGCACGAATTCCTTTGATAATGATGTACACTGGAAATACATCCTTTAGGGACTCAAGTGTGTGAAAACAGCAGTACTCTGAAGCTAAAAACCACCAAGAAGTAGAAATGGAGGATGATATTGTCTTTTTTTCCTTTCAGGTGGAGAAGATCATGAAAGGCTCGAGTCTTTCTCGATACTTCAACTATACCACTGTCTTCGCCTTTGGGTACGTGGATCCAACTTTGTCAAGTACAATTCAATAATAACCAGAAATTGGCGGTAAACCTGGAGCGAAGACTGGTGACATCTTGGCGAGAAGAGTGAGAAGAGTTAGAGACATCTAGTGTGACACAATTATATGAAATTCATATATTTCATCCATCATGCTCCATAATCAATGCTTTGCTATTTAATAAGTGTGAACTATGTTCTGTTCCAAAAAGTTCACGCAACAATAATGTTCTGAGATGTGTTAAGCAGACTTGTTGTAGCTATTATTATTTCATTAAAAAGGGTATTTTTGAAAATGGAGCTTTGCACCTGCAAACTCTGTGTTAACAGCTTTTATATTCAGCTCTGCGCTTGTGGCCGTTAAATAGATTGGTAGGTAGGTGGGTAGGTAGGTAGGTAGGTAGGTAGGAAGGTAGGTAGGTAGGTAGGTAGGTAGGTAGGTAGATAGGTTGGAACATAGGTAGGTAGATAGATAAATAGGTAGGCAGGTAGAAAAGTAGGTAAGTAGATAGGTAGATAGGTGGGTGGGTGGGTAGGTAGGTAGGTGGGAAGGTAGGTAGTTAGGTAGGTAGATAGGTAGGAACATAGGTAGGTAGATAGATAAATAGGTAGGCAGGTAGAAAGGTAGGTAGGTAGATAAGTAGGTAGGTATGTAGGTAGATAGATAAATAGGTAGATAGGTAGGTAGGTAGGTAGGTTGGTTGGTAGGTAGGTAGATACATAGGTAGGTGGGTAAGTAGGTAGGTAGGCAAGTAGATAGGAATGTAGGTAGGTAGGTAGATACATAGGTAGATAGGTAGGTAGATAGATAGATAGATAGATAGATAGATAGATAGATAGATAGATAGATAGATAGATAGATAGATGTTTAGCTGCTGTGTGGATGTTGGTATCTGCTTTGCTCCTGCAGGGAGGGGAGTGTTGTGGCTCACTTCTGGATGGTGATGGCTGTGCCAAGCAGCCATGTTGGGAGGGTCACACTGAAGAAGGTCACCACGAGCCTGGAGGAGGGCCTGAGGGGGAACAGAGGGTCAGGGGAGGAGCAGATGGTCATCTTCGATGGATACCTGCTCCACCTCCCTTCACTGTCTGTCAGTGGTGAGAGCAATATGGGAGAGAGGAAGGTGGCAGTGTGTATAAAAATAAGTTAGTGGCCCTCTCTCCTCCCCATTACACTGTACAAACCAAACAAAAATTTCAGATATACTATCATTTTTTGGCTTGCGTTCTTAGTTTAGGAAACAGAATCAAAGACACCAGCCGCCAAAGTCTTTTACATCGAATACATCAAGACACAGGGAAATCCACAGCTAGAGAAATTCAGTAAAACTACTGAAAAATCAATCATTGCTAAACTCCCAAATCTGTGTCTCTTCTGCCGTTGTTTCCCCAAGACTGTTACCGCTACCAGAAGGTGGCGTCCAGTAGCCCCGTGGCTCTCCTTGTGCCCGACACACAGAGCTCCTCCTGCATGTGGCACCTCCAGGCTGCCCCCGGCTCCCAGCTGGAGCTCCGCATGGAGTGGCTGCTGCCACAGTGTCAGGACAGTCTGGTTGTGTACAACTCCCTCACCCCAACGGAAACTCAACTCATCACATCGTGAGTTTCTTTCTCAGTGTATAATAACTCGCTGTGACATATCA
The DNA here is from genome assembly GCF_022379125.1 of Scophthalmus maximus. Taxonomy (NCBI): domain Eukaryota; kingdom Metazoa; phylum Chordata; class Actinopteri; order Pleuronectiformes; family Scophthalmidae; genus Scophthalmus; species Scophthalmus maximus. Next base: position 3,195,348 of record NC_061522.1, on the reverse strand, counting down.
GTCCAATACTTGCCCCCTCTGAGGGGTCGCTATTGTCCCCCTTTGAAGAAATATGTAAGGAATTAAAAATTGTCCAACTGTAACTGTCTCTGTGGATCTTTCTCTCTCTCCTCCCAGTGTGTTTGGCTGCAGCAGATACGAGCGAGTGGTCAATGTCCTGTCTTCAGGCGAGTGGATGACGGTGATTTGGAAACAGGGTCTTTACATCTCCAAGGAGCCCTTCTCTTTGTCTGCACAGGCCTGGGACCGGCAGGGTACGAGCACCGAAACGCCCACGTCTTCTTAACTAGTCCATACATGTTATATAATTATATATAATTACATTCTGTCTTTATCTTTCCCAGAATGCAACTCCACTATAGAGCTGAAGGCTGTGACAGGCGTCCAGGGGACACTGAAGACGCCCTTCTTCCCCAGCTACTACCCCCCCGACACCAACTGTACCTGGATCTTTGTGGTAAGACGCTCCTTCATCCGTGTGACTCAGGTTTCCTGAGCGATTCAACGATTGCTGCATTGATGCATGACATTTATAGTGTGTGTCGGTGTTGGTGTGTGTTTGCGTGTTGTCTTTCTGTCTTTGCTGTCCCTCGTGTGCGGTTAGATGCCCAGTCTGTGGATGGGCCTGTCTCTGGAGTTTGAGGGCTACAAGCTGAGCAGAGCCAGCTACGACCAAGCCTGTACCCAGGGACAGTGGCTCGTCCAGAAGCGCAGGTGAGCTCTCTGCCACAGTGACTCCGTGGGAACAGGGGACTGTCCAACTTGAGGCTGAAGTCGGAGAGCAAAACACTGTTGATGGGAATTCAGCGCATGGGGCAGAAAATAAAAGCGGGGTCAAATCTCCCAAAATTTTGAAAACTTCATCAATGTGGGTTTAACAAACTGGCATAAGTACCTGGTTTAACAAACACACTACACATCTGCATTTAACACTGTATTACAAACTCTGCAGAAAATACATATGTCGGGCTCTATACAAGTTAATACTGTACCTGCAGATAATAACTTTTTTAGTTGTGTGTCTAAATGGAAGGGCAGCACACAAATGAAATTGTTTTGTTTTTCATATAGTCTCAGGCCTACTTCCTTTTATGGGCCAAACAGGTGGCAGCGATGAATAGTCAAAAAATGAATTGCCGAGGAAAGATATTTGTAGACCCATCTGTCGTTTGTTGTTGAACAGCACACGTTGCAGGTGCAGGTCAGAGTTTTCCCGCACAGTTCATGACGTTTGGTTGTATTTCCACCTGCGTTACAGACACACAGACAAGTTCCATGGTGGTAGTTTCACTTGAGTAGGTGTCTCCAGGACCACATTTTAATTAAAAAACACACACTTTGTGTGCGTGTGTCACTCTTTCACTGCTGGTAATGATGACTACTGTAGTAATGACATAGAAATGACTTACTGCACAGGTTACTCACGGGTCATAATGGCAATCTATCAATGTGATGTTTTATTCCTTCCTGATCAACAGGAGGCAGCAACACCCCATAGGTGGCCATTTTTCTTTCTACAGAGGCTTTTTTTTTTAATACAGATATTTTTCTTTGCCGCGAAACATGCTGCAACTGAAGTTTCACACTGTATTCATTTAGCAGACGCTTCTTCCCAAAGCGTCTCGCACTGCGCACATTCAGCCATGAAGACATCACCCAAAAAAGTGCAAGAATCGTGCGAGTACATTCATGGACCGAGGTGCAGTCTGAACAGGTGAGGGTGTCAATGTGGAGCTCGTTCCGCCATTGTGGAACCGGCCCACCCCTCGCAGCGAGGGGTTGGCAGCGCGTAGTGGACGGGCTGCGGTGTAAAAGTTGGACCGTGTTCTGGATGTAGGAATGGCAAGAGCCATTCGCAGTGCGGTAGGCGAGTACTGGTGCCGGGAGCGTGCCTATGTTCCCACAGCCCTGTGTTCCCACATTTCTAAGATTTTTTTCAAAATTAGGCCCTATGTTCCCACATTTCCTTTTTCATAAATTTGTATCAGATTTTATCCCCCTTTCTCCGGATTTGGTAGCCAGTTACACCAAACCTATTATCCAGTAGCCCTAACCCTAACCCTAATTTTTAAAATTCTTAGAAATGTGGGTACATAGGGCTGTGGGACCATTGGGCTGTGGGAACATAGCGCTGACCCCCTGACGCCTGTGGTGGCTGAAGGTCATTCAACTCCTACAGACTCTGGGAACCACTAGAAGTCCTGAGTTCACAGAGGTGACGTGATCCTTTGGGTATAGCACAGACACTACGAGCTCTACACTCCCGCGTCCCTGTCCCTTTCCGCAGACTGTGCGGCAGCAGGAGTTCGCGGCCACACAGCGAACGACTCGCCGTGCTGTCCGCGACGGCGACTGTGGTCATGACGTCGGAGGTGTCGCTCACGGGGCCGGGCCTTCAGCTGCGCTACAGCGTCTTCAACCTGTCGGAGCGTAAGACATTTAGATTCGTGCGCCACCGAGTGATGCTTCACTTGTGTTCCGATTTTTTTTAAAATTCTGTGTGTGTGTGTGTGTTTTGTAGCTTGCCCAGGCCGGTTCCTGTGCATCGCTAATGGTCTGTGTGTCCCCGCCTGTGATGGAATCAAGGACTGTCCCAACGGTCTTGATGAGAGAAACTGTGGTAGTTATTCAATATCTTCAAAACCAATCCCTTTGTGTGATCTATCGATTTAAAGACTGTAAGTGTAATCGGATCAATCTGATCCCCACCTATTTTAACTCTTCAGTGTGTGTGGCTCAGTACCGGTGTCCCGAGGACGGACAGTGTGTGGACTACGACAAGGTGTGTGACAAACACCCCGACTGCCCCGAAGCCACGGATGAGATGAACTGTACTGATGGTAACACACACACACACACACATAATGATAAATTCTTTATCACATCCTGCTGTACAGAATATTTACTAGAGGTCACAGCTAAAGAAAACACTGTCTGGGACAAACACAGCTGCGTGTTACAGCTGGAACCGTGTTTTTTTAGCAAGTTTACACTACAGATAAAACGCACTGTGGATTTTTCTGACAAACAAAACATATAAAACACACAAACTTGCAATAGATATTTGTCCGTGTGTCCGTGTGTGTGTGTGTCCAGGTGTGCAGTGCACGGATACGACCTACGCGTGTGCTAATGGAACGTGTCTGAAGAAGCCAAACCCAGAGTGCGACTCTGTGGTCGACTGCCCGGACGCCTCGGATGAAAAACTGTGTGGTTAGATGACACACACACACACACGCACACACACACACGCACACAATTATTCGATTAGTCTTTGTTCTTTTTACTTTGAAACAATCAGACACGCTTGATGCAATATGGTGATGATGATAATAAAACTATATTATTATCGACAGTTTATGTGCATTATTTAGCATATCATTTCTGTTCATATTTGCAATTGTGTATTTTAATATTTGTTTATGTGTGTGTGTGTGTGTGTGTTCAGACTGCGGCCTGAGGCAGGACTCCAGTCGTATCGTCGGGGGGACCAATGCCTCCGAGGGGGAGTGGCCGTGGCAGGCCAGCCTGCAGGTGCGGGGCAGCCACGTCTGCGGGGGGTCGCTGATCTCCAGTCAGTGGGTGGTGTCCGCCGCTCACTGTTTCTACGACGACCGGTACGTGCAGGACGAGAGAGAGAGAGAGGGGAGGATGTGGTGTGGTGTGACGGGATGAGGTGTTAGAAAAGTGCCTCCAAAAAACAAAAAGAGAACCCGAGGAAAAAAAATGAAAAGCTTCTAATTCTCCTCTAATGTGATTAAACACCTAATAATCCTGTTGTTTCTTTGTAAATTCCTTTCATTTTCAGTCCCTTTGTTTTCTCTTTGCTGTCCAGGCTCGAGTTGCAACAGCCTGTCTGACTCAACGCCAGCAAATTTCTGTATTTATCCACATCTTTGAGAGTCAGTGGCTGGACCAGGGCCAAAACTATAACTGCAACATCCTGTGCAGGATTAACAAAAAAACTTCTCTGCTTATCTTTTTTGTACAGTGATTAAAAGCTTTTGCAGCGCTCACTGAATCTCGACATGCCCGCGGACGAGAAGGCTTTTAGTTGTAGAATAAAGTAAAAAATAAAGAATCACGTATCATTGTAATAATTGGCAAAAGTCAACAACTGCAACTATATGTACATTCATTGAGATATAGAGGTAGGTAAAGAAAAGTTAACCTTATTGCCCCTGTGAAACATGACGTCTTTTTCCCCCCTCCTGCTCTGGAAGTCTCTACTCCCCGTCCATGTGGACAGTGTCCCTGGGTAAAGTCCTCCTCGGCCCCAGCGGCCCCACAGGCGAGACGGCCCGAGTTCAGCGGATCCACCTTCACCAGTACTACGACGACGAGTCCCACGACTACGACCTGGCCCTCCTGAAGCTGGAGCGACCCGCCTCCGCGCTGCAGGCGGGACACGCTCGGCCCGCCTGCCTGCCCCCACCCAGCCACCAGCTGGAGCCGGGCCGGCTCTGCTGGGTCACCGGCTGGGGGGCTCTCCGTGAGGGGGGTGAGAAGGCAAAAGGGGGAGGGTGACATATTGGTTTAGACTTTTTAAGTGTTAAAATTACAGTGTCTCTGACTCGTCTTCGCGTTTTGATTGACTGAGGCAACGTTAGTGACTAACCCGTGATTTACGAGATCATTACAACTTCTAAAACTAAAGATTTGTAAACTGTTTAGAAGGAAACCTTCTATATTGCGGATCAAAAACAATCAATCACGTAAAAATAGAAAGACACCTGTAATAGCAATGGCCAAAGTTAACATAGAAATCAAGTTATATATAAATATGTCTGAACCCTGCAAACTCACTTCTGGGGTCCCTCAGGGCTGTGTTCTGGGCCCCATCCCCTTCTCTTTGTACACCAGGTCATAAGGCTCAGCATGTGTATATATATATGTATACACACGTGTATATATGAATGTGTATATATGTATATATACATACACACGTGTATATATGAATGTGAATATATTTATAAATACACATACATATAATATATGTGTTTCAGAGTTAGTAGTTTCAATCCTGCTTAGAATTATCCAGAAATATCTGATTATGCGCTATACATACTAATCTATGTTATTTAGTAAATTGTTCATTTATTTACAACAATAAAATGATACAATAAGTTATTTGAGCAAAAAGTTTAACATGATTATAAAGTTGACTATACTACGGCAGAATTAGGCCCACATTGAGGGAAAAATTTAAATGAGACTTCAAGAATAAAGTCGGAAATTTTACGAAAAAAAACAAACCTATTATGACTTTTTTCTTGCAATATTCTAACATTTTTTTCTTGTAATAATTCGACTTTATTCTCGTAATATTTTGACTTTATTCAAATAAATTTAAGACTTTATTCTCAAAGTCTGCATTTACTCTCTCTCAGTGTGGCCCTAAAACTCTGTCGTACTATACAGCATTTTAATCAGGTCAGATATATATTTTTTAAATGAGTATACCAACATTTTGCAGCACACAAAAACTAAGTGTGTGTAGTGCAACCGTGTTTTAAATGATATGTTAACTTAGGAAACACAAGGCTAAATCTGAACAGCACGGTCACGTAAGTTTGTTACAACTCACGCACTTTAGTCAAATTAATTTGCGCTTCAAGTTTTGAAAATGCTATATTTCACTGATAACTGTAATAACTTCAACAAATCCCCAAACTGTTTTTGCAAGGACGTGCAATGCGAGTGTGTGTGTGTGTGTGTGTGTGTGTTTAAATCCTGCATTATAATAATTTCCATTCAACCCGAGGCGTCTGGTATATGCATGGTCCTGGTGCCTCGTAAAGAGACACTTTAAAATAAACCTTCCCAATATCAAAGTGGACTTTTATTTGGTGATTTTGGAGTTGAATGTTTTAATTTATGACGGCTGGCGTCCACGCAGATATTTCGGTTTTGCTGTAAAGTTGTTTTATACCTGTGACAGGATGAGCATGACACTTGTTTTCCACTGGCTATGGTGTTGTGCAATGTAACACATTATTTTCACAGGAAGTGATCTCGTTTGACTTGTGCGGTCTTTGAAAAATAAAAAAAAACCCCACTTTGGGTGGCAGAATTGCATCATAGATTGTTTTGAAAGACTTAAGGCTTCATCAGGAAAACATACTGTTGTGGACGCTTTGTCTCTACTGGATGAATAAAGGATGGAGAGAGGATGATTCTAGTGTCCTTCCGCTGACTGACCTTTCCCCCCTCTCACCTCTCCCAGGCAGGGCCAGTAACGTGCTCCAGAAGGTGGACGTTCGCCTGGTCAGTGAGGAAGAATGCGTCCAGTCCTACGGCCGCCTGGTCACTCCCAGAATGCTTTGCGCCGGCTATCGCAGTGGAGAGAAAGACGCCTGTCAGGTGTGTAGGAACACACACCTAGAAAAACTAAAATGACACAGTACAATACTCATTTTTGCACCCACATTTCACAGTTCACCTTAAATTTGAGAAGCTGCACTTCAATATAATCAATATTATATATATATACACACATACAGAATAATATGAAAGCACACACATGCAAACTTTAGAAGCTCTATAGGTGCTGTGGTCGTAAGCGACGGAAACCAGAAGACAAGAAATGTCCCAGACCAGTTGAAACATTCTGTACCGAGAGGTCACCTGAAAGGACATGTGACTGCTGAAAGGGGAAAAGAACTAAAATGGAAGAAACCACAAAGAAACGTTTGGTTAAGGTGGTGCCCTCCTTGTGGGGAATTTGTGTTCCCCACAAAAAGGTTATAAATTATATTGAAAGCCAGACATCCGAGTGATTTATCGGACGAGTCACCAGTATTGATCATCAGTATTATGGGATTAATGTGCTGCAGAGCCCCTTTTTAACCTTGCCCGCCCCCCAGGGAGACTCTGGTGGCCCCTTGGTTTGCCAGGAGCCGTCCGGTCGCTGGTTCCTGGCCGGGGTGGTGAGCTGGGGCAAAGGCTGCGGGCGTCCGGACTACTATGGCGTCTACACTCGCGTCACCAGACTCACTGACTGGATCAAGCGGGTCATCAGCAGCCCCTGAGTCGCCGAGGATCTTCATCCTCCTCACAACATCATCATCATCATCATCATCATCTAAAAACATTCCCTATACGCGAGGATTGAAAAAGCACCGTCAAGATGATTTGGGATCACAGTCAAACAGCAAAGCGGTAAAGTTTGAATGGTAAATCATTTTTAAGTGACACCTTTCACAAGTGAAGCCACCGGGGAACCATGAATATCCATCCAGAGTCAGTACAGATGCATGTGACTGAGGTTACCAGTCGGTGCCATGACGTCTAAAAGCTGTGCGGTCTCTGGCCGACACCTCCCTCTTGTGGAAATACGTGCACCTGCAGCGGAGGCGATACATCTTCTGGTTTAATGATCTCTTTCACATGCCACTTTCTATGTGTAAGCGATATTTTTGGAGGTCTACTAGCTGTATGATTCACCCCATCCGAGGAGAGGCGATTCTACAACGACTATGTTCTCAAAGGGTTTGGGAGCAGGTGCCACAGTTTGGCATCCCTCCCTGCGACTCGATTGCTCGTGAGTCATGGAGTGAACCAAATTGAGACGAGGACGATTTGTTTTATTTATCTATCCATTTATCTGTCTGTAATTGGTATTTTATCCAGCTCTAATATTGACAGTCATGTCCCCATGAAGGATGGTTTTCTATGGCCAAAGAAACCATACCATAATGCTGGTAACTCAGATTGTGTGTGCATTGAGTTAGAAGCTTTTAAGTCTGAACCCAGGTGGGACTCGAACCCACAATCCCCAGCTCCGGAGGCTGATGCCTTGTCCATTAGTAATGGACACAAATTTTTAACATAAATAGACACGACACAGTGACACATTCAAGAAAATCCCCAAAATGGCACAGGACTTCCCGCTTTGATGTCTGCAACTGTGATCCTGTCAACAGATGAACAAAGATGGTTTTCAACAAGTGTTGGGTGTCTATTGTTATTTTAGAGATATAAGGTTAGTAAGCTGAAGTTACAAAGAGGTCTTACTAAAATGCTCTTATGTTTCTTTAAAGGAGACATATTATTCTCATATTCAGATTCATCATTTTAATTACAGGTTATTACTTGAAAAGGTTTACATGCTCCAACGTTCAGTGAACTCATCAGTTTCCTCAGACTGTCACATTGCTGCAGCTCCTACGGCCTCCGTCTGAAACGCTTGGTTTTAGCTCCTGTCTCTTTAAGGCCCCTCCCCCTCCCAATGAGGCCCAGTCTGCTCTGTCGTGATTGGTCGACAGCATTCCGGCTGCGCGTGTGTAGGCTCTGTAAATTGAAAACGAACACACACAAAAAATACACACAGAACCGACAGCTGGCGGACCGAGAGGAAATATTCGCTGAATTTGACAACAAAAAGTGTATTGGATTAAAGTCGCGCACTGCCCCTTTAATGTGAAGCTACGCCGCAGACGCTTCTGTCCGAACCCGCCAAACGTTTTGCTGAATTCTGGAGCAATGATGACGTTCCGTGTTCAGTCGAGCCAAATTAAAAGCAGACAATTTGCCTAAATGATGAATTTGGATCAATCCACCCATCCACGTCATGGACGGATCAGGATGGATACGTTCAGCAGGAATCGTCAGCCAGTGAGGGGAGGGACTGGGCCTTGACCTTAAATTTTGCACTGAGAACGAGACCTCTCATGAGAAAGATAGTTTTTCCGGGGCCAAGTATGAAAAACGAGAAAGCATTCAACTGTTCCAGACGGCCTCTCCGACCTCACAGGCCTCGACCGAGTTGGCCCCGTTCGAGCAAAAACACATTTCACAACCCAACGACTCTCAACAGCTGCCTACAACTACACAAACACACTTAAAGACAGCGAGACAGCGGGACGTCGACCTTGACTCTTGTTGGATTCTATACCTTGGACATGTTTAGAAAACTTTGGTCAAACCACAAAGTACATTACGCTCAGTCTCTGCATTAATACTACAGTTATATGGCTTGTGAGGACGTGCGAGTGTGAGAGAGATAATAATCTTTGGAACACGAAATCCACTTAATCTCCATCCAGCAGGGTTAGGGTACACGAATATGGCAGGGAAAACTTTGCAACACGGAACATTTACACAATTAAAGTCTGCATATGCTTCTTGACGGTGAGTTAGGTAACATAATACATAATGAAAAGTTCTAGAAAAGCCGAGAGCTTATGTCACTTTATTCTTAAACAGGTGAGCCGTTTGGAGGCGGTTGGTACCAACGGGTCTGAACTCCGTTGACTTGTGCCTGTTTGTCAGTTTTGCTCAGCACTACATAACGATGTGACAGACTCTTTCTCCTCCCCGACTCTGTAGAGAGGCACTTTACTGCTGCTGCTGTTGTATTGCTCCTCTTCTGTTTTAGATTTGTGGTGTTGGACACAGAGCGTCTGTCAAGTGCACTTTACAGGCGTCGTTCATCCGGCCGCAGTGTTCTTTTCCACTGCTGCTGCTGCCGGAGTGGAGTGAGAGTCACATTTGCCCGACTCTCTCTCTCTCTCTCTCTCTCTCTCTGCCTCTTTATCCCTTTCCCTCGAATTTCAAAAAGCTCAATCCTTTTCTCTTGTTTCTCTTGGTCGTCTTCTAACTTTCTGGGTGCTATTCGCGGTCGTAACGAAGTAGCTCTTAGACAAGATCCAGGCTACGTCAGCCGAGGTCGACACACCTTTGACAGGTATTCGTTTATGAACCCCGAGTTTTTCGGCAAGTGGAAATTTCGACCTCTGCGTGGTGCGGGGTGAACAGGCAGGAGGGTCAGCGAAAGTCATTCAGACTCATTTCCTGTGGAACAATGTGCGGGTTAAATCTTTCACGGCAAATCAATCCAGTACTCGTGACGATGTAACACCCAACACCAGAAAAACAAGTAAATGAAGTGTCATTGTCGTCCACGGAGCCATGAAACGATGGGGTGGATAATAAAAAAGAAACAGCTGCCAGAACACTTAACTTTCTCCGGATTGATTAAGGTTAATAACCGTCTCCGAAACGAACAGCTGTGAAACCGACGGCAGTGTTAGTCCGGGACACGCGCGCGGAGAGAGAGATCTCCGACTGAACGACAAACTGTTCCAAGATCGATCTCGCACTCACGCTGTTCAATTCATTTAATGGAACACAGACCAGCTGGTGGGGTTAGTAAGATAATCGCCAGCATGAAGGGGCTGCTCAGACGAAATCTGGAGTTTAAAGAATACAATGCAACTTGGCCTCGGCAGCAACAAGCGCTGCGAGTAAAGCTATCCAAGTGCTTCACCGGAGCTCCGACTGCGTGGGGCCACGGCGAAGATAGTGTGTATCCTCGGCCCCCTGAACCAGGGCAAACTCCGTTTGGTGTTCTTGTTTCCTCGTTCAATATCGGATATGAACGCAGTTAGTTTTTTTTGCCTTCCAAACTCATCTACGGTCGTCGGACGTATCTACGGTTCAGCTTTACACTTGAACTGAGTCCCGGCGATCACTAAGTCGGCCGCATCTCGCTGGAGATTGTACGACTCACCAAAGTTACCCATAGTGCAAGCGATCGGGGTCTCAAAGAGTTCTAGTGACTTAAAAGTCAGTGTACCATCAAAATTATTTTGAAGATGTTATGTTAACGACAATAATCATGGGAGATGATATCTTCACTCCGTGTGTTCTGAAACCTGAGAGCAAATGCAATTTCATCTTTAAGCCCCAGTGTGTAATTTTCGTAATTTTCTGGCGGCATCTGGTGGTAAAGTTGCAAACCGCAGCCAACTGAGCGACCGACAGGGGACACTTTATGGCGGCGCACCGCTGATTCCATTTCCGTTTTTTTCCGGTCAGCGTCTGAAAATTCAACGCCAATGCGACGTATTCTGGTTTTGCGCAGCAACCGTATTCAACACGACGTAGCAAACATGGCGACTCACACGGAGGTCGGGTCCACCTCATGGAACTATATTTAAGTCATTCACAGTTGACAAAAACATTGTGATAATACATATATGAACACATAGTTACGGACAATATATGCAATTTATGCGAATAAGTTCTTCTAAATATTACACACTGTAGCTTTAATCTATTTCTAAAACGACTCTCAGCCGCTGCAGCCTCCACGTTACGTTATGATTCAGAACACTGCATTTATCTTAAGTTTGCATTTGACTCAGAATTGTGATGCATGTATAGTGCTTGGCAAGAGAAAGAAGAAAAAAACAGCCAAGCTTCTTTTTTTCTTCCTTGAATATAATTTTTCAAAAGGAAGAAAAGAAAAAGAAAAACCCTGCTTTGTTTTTTTTCTCTCTCCCTCTTTTCCGTCTCCGGCTCTCCACTGCTCCCCTGGGATTCTCTCCCTCTCCCTCTGCGCGGTGATGGCTTAAGCAGCTGAAGGCTGTGTGTTTTCATTGCGGTCGAGATTTATCTTGGGAGAAGCGCGGTTACACGGGGAGAGGAGGAGGAGGGGGAGGAGGAGGAGGAGGAGGAGGAGGAGGATGTGGGAAGCGAGGAGGAGTGTGTAGCAGCAGCAGCGTGGTAAATAAGTGAAAGAGACGGAAAAGAGTTACAAAAGACTGGATGAGGAAAGATGCAGGAATATTTAATACTCCTAAGAAAATAGAGAGCTGAAACTAGCCTTAAAAAATTATTATAATAATTTCAGCAGCTCAATAGATGTATTAGCAGAAAGTTTCTAATTTCAATCTTTCTGAAAACCTAAACTATGATTCTAACATTTGATTTAAGCATAATTTTCTACTCTTCATATCAAAAGATAGAACAATACATTTGTTGGTATTCAATAACTGCAGGCCTCATGAGGCTTTGCATCCCAATATGTGATATGCCACATGGAGACTTCAAGAAAAAAAAGCCTCAGTAATGTTCACATGCTCTGTAGCAAAGCCATTTCAAAAACCTTTTGCCATATGGTGGAACTGTTGTTAACCACCACGTGTTGTAAAACACCTTATACAATTCCAGCCGCCGGGATTCGTGGCACACGGTATGTGCTGTTGTTGAATGTTGCGTTGAGTTTATTAGCCAGTACAGTCCAAAACTCAGGAACATGATGCAGCTCCGCAGAAAGTGAATAAACCCCGACTGGTGAGAACGCACTTACCGAAAGCTTCACGTGTGAAGAGGCAGCAAATGTGAAGCGACACATCGTCGTGGACAACATACAACAGATGGTTCGTCTACTGACGATCACGACACGTCAACGGGAGGCGATCCGACGGAAGAGCGGCGGAATCAGAGCGAGGGGCCGCGTCGCTGGGGGGTTCCTGTTTGCTTCACATATGTTGAGACGTGAAATAGGATCCAGGAAGTCCAGCCGACGTAACACATCCACGAGGCCCGTCAGACGACCCCGCATTGTTTCTGCCTTTTTGTGTTGAGCTGTGGTCAGATTGAACGTGGCCAAAAAATGTGGGAGAGTAAAAACAACAAAAAAATGCTAAAAGCCACCAAACGGCGCACTGATGCCCTTCTTTAGTATCGGACAACTTTGTCATGCCATTCTGCCATTTTTCACCCTGGAAATGGAAGACGTGGAAGGAGGTAAAGCCTCGGCCCTGAAATAAGACACCGCCTGTGTGTATACACTCAGGTTAATAGGGATCATGTGTGACTCGTTTTTTCCAGCCGAGTTGCCCACGGCCCGTCTCGGGACGAGCACCGGAGCCCCATCTCACTCGCCGCGATGCTATTGGACGTCCTGGACTGAAAAATGGGAATCTTAGTGATGTTTACATGCCATGTCTATATAGTAAAAATGCAAAGCAAAGAGGGGCAGAGAGAGAGAGAGAGAGAGAGAGAGAGAGAGAGAGAGAGAGAGAGAAGGACTGGATTCTTTGCTTGAGAGCTTTGAAGTACTTGTGTGGGTTTTGGCCCCGAGAGAAGCACAGAAATCCAACACGAAACCATATGGAAAATCCCAGTCTTACATCAAACACACTCGGTGGAACACAAAATCAAATGCATAACCCAAAAATCGCCGCGCTAAACACAAAAGGGGCGACTCATAATAAAAAGAAGCGTTCTGTAGAACTTTGAGGGGCAGTAAACATACTGTATTTTCATGATGCTCTTATTAAGGGAAACATTTTTTCCGCCAATTTGTGCAACAAGAGAACAAGAATAAAGCGTGGTGAAGAGGAAGGGAATAAAGAGACGAGACGAGAGTGAGGGAAGAGAGAGTGAGAGATAATAGGAGACCGACAGAGATGGAGAATCCTCATTATACTTATCGTCGTTTGCGAGCGAACGCATGAAGTGCACTGATTCGCCCGACCCACATTCGCTCCCCCGTTGAAACTGATATATTTTAATCAAAGCTCTGGATGGCTTATGGGTCAAACGTTTACGAAAAAAAAACGCTCACTGGCCACAAAAATGAAGAAAAAATAATAATAATAATAAAAAAAATCAGAGCACCAGTATCCAAACTTAATAACCATAACTGGGCTGTAGATAATGTAAAGTATTCATACTACATTAAGGAAAACAGTTACAGGACATGTATGCTGGAAGAGGTCTCACAAAATTTGGTTGCTTTTTTAAAAACTTACATCTTATTTAAGTTATTCATAATGAAAGGAGTGTCCCAACTGCCAAACATGATTAAAAATGAATTATGGACTGGACAGCTATCTGGGGAAATACCTCAAACTATTGGACACACACACTAGCATAGCATTATTTAGCATGTTTGCATTGTAAAATGACAAGTGGAAACTCTTGACCTGTTGTTACCTGCAGAAGTTCCTCTGGACCAAAGTGTTGTGTCGAGTTCACGCTAAACCGTTCTCTCTCAATTACTTTGACACGATGCACTGATCAAAACTGCTGCCATGTCGGTAACCCACCTATTCTCCCAAGGCTCGCAAATTGTATGAGCAATTTGCAACTGACATTTACGGATGATGCCACCACTCGTGATTCATATCAAGTGAACCTTGGGGGGTTTACTGACCGTTCCCTCACTGTTAAATGGCGAAAGAGTTTATGAACATGGAACTGGGTCATGGGTGAGATTAACAGTGGGAGGCTGAGGAATACAAAGAACAGGGAAAAGCCCCCCCCCCCCCCCAAAAAAAGGGTAGTACACTGGGGGAGCAGAAAAATGTGTTTGAAAAAGACGGAGAAAGAAGGTGGCAACACATGAAAAGGTAGATGGTGCGGCACTAAATAGAGAAACATGAGGCGGAGGGTGAGCAAGAGGAGAGAAGAGTCAAAGTAGCTCAAAAGAAAGATGACAAATTTGAAATGTAAGAGGAGGATATGGAAATGAAACGGACAGACTGAAGACGAACCCGTGAGCCGCGTGACGTAATGACTCCATCAAGTCAAGCTCCAGTCAACGAGACGGCGAGGCCGAGACATTAAAAGACCCAAAATGATGCGAGGGAGTGTGGGTGGAGAGCAGGGAGGACAGGAGATGACAGCCGGACAGAGGGGGAGAAAATTGGATTGAAAGAGCGAGGAAGGATATTAAAGTGAAGAAGAAAAAATAGAGATGGAAGAGGGAACATGCTGCTTGAAAAAGGATTAGGAGGAGAGAGAGAGAAGATGGAACAGGCTACATGTTCAGTGAGACCTCATAATTCCAGCCAAAAGGTTATTAATAATCATAAATGATGTTGTTGTGAAAGCATAATTACTCATCCGGGGAAGAATTTCCGCCACGTTTTCATTGAGTGAAAGTGAAAAGTTGAGTATGCATAACTTTATCCCATGTACATCCAAAGCTGGCCTGGAACGCCGGACCATTTGGCAGAGCAGTTCGCAGAAGGTTGATCCAAGGTTTATGCGTCTGACTCATAAATGCTGAGTTATTGGAAATGGGTGGCGGGGGGGGGGGCTAAACATTTCCCTTTCCTCAGACAATTTTACATGTAGGGTAATGGAAAGAAGTGAATGACAGCGAGAGAGAGAGAGAGAGAGGGGTTATGCAAAAGACAATGTCAAACGTAGGGCTCCATTTGAACCCAACTTAGCGAGTAAGAAATGGTGCGTTCACACCAAACTCTGCGCGAGTACATTACATTACATACAGAGTCAATGGAGTCGAAAGACGAATTTCACGTCACTAGCGCCGGGCGACGCCAAGACGAGAAATTTGCATCGTCCGCTTCACTCGCTCACGAGTTCTGAACCGGCACAAAATGTTCACATGACGCGCCAATTAGCTTTGCGTCGCTGCCGACGGACGTCCTTTGCGTTGTATCAGAAACGGAGGATAGAACTGTTGTGTGAGGGCAACCCGATTGCTTTTTTGACACGAGTTGCCATTTGTGCCGTGACACAGAAGGAGAGGACTCGGCAGGAAGTAAGAGAGGAAGTTGCGGCGCTAGCTTTAGCCCCAGTTAGCATGACCACCTTCCTGTCCGCCTTTTTTTACATTCAACAGTTCATGTTTTCGTGTGTGCGTGCGGAGGAGGTTTGTCGGAGAAAGTGGAAGGAAGAATGGGCGAATATCCGCGGGTTGTGCTTATTCACGTTATTTGCGCGAATCACACGAATGAGCACAAATTATCCGTGCACAACAGAATATTCTTTGACTATCCAACTCATGTTCTAATGCAACAGTTAAGAGAGATCAGCAGGTTTGACACGTCTTCGTACTTGCACATCCTGCTGTATTTCAACTCAGGAGGGATCAGCAGTAATCCAAAGGCCTGCGAACCAGTAAAGCAGCAGAATCGACAGCGGCATTAGGCAGATCAGGACGGACGAGCGCCGCAGAGGTGAGTACGCACGAGAGAAAAGCCCACAGGCCGACATCGTAGTGACTGAAGATCGTGGCCAGATCCGAGTCCGTAGCAGCGAATCCGTCGCCGACTGAACTGAAGCTCTACTGAAACAAAGGTGTGAATACCTTCTCAATTGCATAACACATATCCTTCAAATCTCCCCGGCTTTTTTCCATGTTCGAATATCTTCTCCGTGGAACACCTCTGTCGTGTGTTTCTACCAGAACTCAAGCTCTGAAGCTTTGGGAGAAAATATAGTCCAACAACTTTAGAGGGAATTTGTCTAAAGTCAAGTGGAATGAAGAAGTGTTTGTGTTTCTATGTACTTGAGTTCATATCCTCAGTAATACGCTTCCCGGTTCATAGAGGTATACCGATGGTTTATTGCTCTCCACCATGCACACACACACACACACACAACTACGCTAGCAAGACAGAGACATATAAAGAGATGAAGTGAGCGACTGCAGAAACAAAGAGTACTCCCCTTGGAGATGTCTTCATTACACATACACGAACACACTGACTTCACTCCCCCCCGATCTCTCTCCCTGCACCATTCGTCTCATCTGCCACCGTGTTGAGTTTCCACGCAGGAAACCAGAGATTTCACACAGAGCTGGGAGATGATACAGCTCCACACACAGAAGGAGAAAAGAAAAAACCCAACAGTGATGGTAAAGAGACAAAGTCAAAGTGTGACGGAGAGACATGGCAGTGTGTTAAAAGTTATATACTCAGGCAGCAAGGTTTTGAATCGTCAACACTTTTGACAGGCACAGTTGCTTGAGGAAAGCCTCAACTACTTTATGCTGAAATGTATTATTACAATCGCTGCTGTGAATATTTCTCCAGAATGATTTCATTTTCACAAGTGTTCATCAACCTATGAATGTGGGCGAATTCAACTTATCTCACTCAACTTACTCAAACTCAGAACTAAGACAAAGGATGTTGAAAGGTTCAACGACAGATTTATTGCAGGTTGAAGATTGGACGGAGCAGCTGTCGATGACACTGTATCCACCCCCCAAATGTAAACGGGGCTTTATTGTCTATTTGACTCTAAATGAGACCAGAATTTATAAAAAATGAACATCATGCTGTGATTGAAGAAGCCTTGAAACTAGCGATGGAACCACAAACTCCGTGAGAAGAAGAGTCATTTTCTCACAGACTTCTATAGAAACAACCGGTGGAGTCGCCCCCCGCTGGTGATTCCAGAGAATACAGGTTTCAGCCAAATCCGCATTGGCTTAATGTTCCGGACCCGATGACTATACGTCAATGCTGTTCACTCTTTCCATCCTACAAAAAAAGTTTCAAATCTTAACGTAATACTCATAAGACACTCCGCCTCCATGTGTCTTGATCTCCTCTCTCCTCCACTGTCTCAGTTTAACAAACTCCAAATCAAATGAACAACGATAAGGACCCTGATCCTGCTTGCGTGTAGTCGGTGTATATATGTACAGTGTGGCTGTAAAGCCAGCGATTGGAATGGGACCTTGGAGGAAGTGTGGGCTAAGTTAAAACACATGGAGGCCAAAGACAGAGGACAACACTGATTGCAGACATAAACGAAAGAAATGAAGAGCACTTCATTGGCAAACAGTTTTTCTATTGGATAGATTTTCCGTAATATCTGCTTTGAAGACTGAAAGAATCTGCTCCTGGTTGAATCAGGACAAAGACTGAGCGAAGGATACCTGGCTTCGTTCCCGCTGATAATCAGCTCTGAGCTGCTTTCGAGAAACGCTCTCAACGCTGCCACTCGTATTCCTGATGTTTCGGTGTCTTCTGTCGTTTTGAATCTTCCGGAGTGGAATCGTAGCACAAGAAAAAAACATCTCTGAAGTTTAGAGAGATTCTGAACTTTTGAGATGCTGTTGCATTCCTGAACGGAATGTTTTAGGTTTGTATTTGTATTTAATTTAATGAAATGATGATGTCCCTTTTTTTAAGGGGTACAAATATTTTTGTTCTTTCCTTTTTTACTGTAAGAAGAAAATGGCATATTTAGTTGTTGTTTTTTTTTCAAAATTCATAATCATTCCAGCCCGGCTGAAGAACGCTGTTTGTAGACATTTCACTTCCTGTCAAACCAAAAATCTCAAAACTAACATTATTAAAACTGGCCTTTGTGTAGTTTTCCACAAATCTCCTTTGTATTCTTGTATTTAAAGCTCTTGTGACCTGGTCTGTGAAAGGTGCTATATTAAATAAACTTTACTTACTTACTTACTTACTTACTTACATACCTACTTACTTTCCTACTTGCCTACTTACTTACATACCTACTTACTTACCTACTTACTTACTTACCTACCTACTTACTTACTTACTTATTTACCTACCTACTTACTTACCTACCTACTTACTTACTTACTTACTTACTTACTAACCTACTTACTGACTTACTTACCTACTAACTTACATACTTACTTACTCAGTGTCCAGCAGCTGAAGACGCGTGGTTGTAAAAAGAAGGAGAGTGAATATGAAGATGAATCAGAAACTGTATATGTGTAAAAGACCACTGGCAGAGCCCACAGTGTCTCCCTGGTCACCTTTTTGTGGAGGAGAAACACGAGCCACTCCCTTCACATCTCCGGTTCAGGTCCAACCACAAACTCAAACAAATAAGAGTTAAAATCACATCTCCTGGCACTGCAAACTTTCATGCCCTCACTTTTATGTTTCTTTTGTTGTTGGTGGCTGTCTGCACTTTGTATTCAGAATTTGATTCATGTGCATGTTGAGATTTATGTCTTTTCGCCTCCAAGTTTCCAGTTTGGCACAAATCACGAACTGAACTCTTGAACTCGTGCGCTCGGCAAAGCTAACAGAACGAGCGTGTCTAGATGAAGATGAATATATTTTACTTTTGCAATGGAATTTCGCTGAGGTCGCAGCTACTGTTTTGCATTTTGTGATGGATTGTGTACATTTAGCAAATTCATATTGTGACAGCGCCTTTATATTTCATCTCATGAAAGAGATTAAAGTCTATTGTGAAGAAATAATGTACAACTCCTACTCTTTTTGCCACACGCACGCAGGCAAACACACACACACACACACACACACACACAAGCTGTATAATAATTGTTTTGGCAAGTCAGAATACGTTCATAATCAAAAACTATTATTACAATCAGTATTATATTGTGTGTTTATACAATACGTCTGTGTGTGTGTATGTGTGTGTGAGACCCTAATATAAACCACCTGTGTTTACTAAAACTTTGCAAAACACGTACACCTCCTTTACTCCAATCATGTCTGACATTACATCTGACACCAGCCTAGAGCTAATTCAAATTTTAATATTTACTTCTGCCCCCTCCGATGAAAATCAAGATGATTGGCTTGTTAACATGTCCATTTAGTGATTTAAAAATATATATGATACAAAATTTCTAGAACATATTCTTTGACTTTTTAGTTTGGTCCATTTTCCATCCACTAACATGGAGGAGGCGGGTTTACGAAGTACACCGCAGCCAGCCACCAGGGGGCGATCAAGAAGATTTGGCTTCACTTTGGGGGAGCTGTCATGTCGCCCATCTTTATGTACAGTCATTGGCAAATACTAGCCGAGGAAAAGATACAGACATTACCTCCAAAACCCCCATCCTAAGATCATGAATAGTTTTTTTTTCCATTGAAGAAATAGACAGATATTAGTTTTTGGGGTTTAACCAAAGTCGGGAGAGGAGCTCACTTACATTTGACTGAGACACGATATACTTGTGAGCTTCAAGTTGCTGAAAGACATTAATTAATTCCAACCCAAATTGAATCTGGAAGTTAAAAAGGCAAAAATAATGAATAAATGAAGCCGCGACCAATTAAAGTCTCCAGATCGTGGGTGTGAAGGAAAAATATGAACCAAAATCCGAACCCTAAAAGAGTGAAGAGCAAATCACATTTCCTCTAATGATCAAATCCTTCTCTACGCTGGTGATTATATGTACTGCAGTAATATATAGTGCTCAAAACTCTTTAAAAAACTAAAAAAATGCTTCATAAAGGTGGATCTTTAGATCTAGAGGGGAGATAATAGCACAGTACGGAGGGGATTTACAGAAATTGTAGGAGTCTGGATGTTTATGGGGCCTGGGGGCGGTTCCTTCCTCACTAATCTGCTGGGACATTCTGTCCTCGCGACAGAAATACAAGCACCCGTACCACACACAGAGATTTCATTTCTATTTGTCATGTTTTGCTCTATTTTGTCTTCTCACCTCTGTGGCGTCTGCCTGGCTGCCAGGCCGACAGGAAACAGCACGAGCAGCCAGGACGCAGCCCTCTGGGTGAAAGGAGGGTGATGGATATTTAGACTGAAGGGAGGGAGGGTTAAGATAGATCATGGGAACATTTTGGGAGTAGAACTGTAGAAGATACGCTGATATACAGAGCAAAAGAATACACAGATTGCGAAGAAAAAATTGCCTCTTGCTGCCATTTTTACAGACTGTAAAAGAAACATGACACACACCAGGAAAATGCTTCGTTCCTCCCCATGACATCATCCATGAGTCCAGAAGTCGGATGGCGTCGGTGTGGTTGTTTCCAGGCTGAATGACCCTGAACTGCTGCAGAATTCACCAAGGCAAGCAAAAGCTGGGAGGCGGCTGCGAGAGAATAGTCTTCATTAGGCACTTTTAACCCCTCAGTCACTCTTTCACGGGGGTTTTAACCAATGAGAGAGCTCAGTATACAAGCTTGCTCCAGGCCAAGGCCTCTCAAGGAGAGGGTGACTTTGATCAGGATCACAGAGGTCTGCCGATCAAATGGAATTCCCCCCTTGGTTGATCTTAGACTTTAATACACTGTATCACCCGGGGGGGATTCTATACTTTGCTGACGATTCCTCACATATATATATCTTTTGCGCACACTTCCCAGATTGCCTGTCGTCAAACCTCAAATTATCAGAGGAAGTTGTTGCCTCCATTGGGATATTGGGTTAAGGCCACCGCTACGTCACCCGTTGGTTTGTGAGCTTTGTGTTTTTGCAACCAGACGAAGGATTGGAGGTACGTCTGCAACCGAGAACAGTTAAGAATGAGCTCGCATGCGTGTTGTCACGTCTCATGGAATTCAAAAGATGGCGGGCAGCGGCGTGACGTCTCGCATATTTTCTTTGCTTTTTCACTTTTGAAGCATCTAAATGCAGCGATTAATTTGGTTGCGGTTAGGGATAGGGTTAGCTGTCGTTGTACACTACATTTAACATCAAACGACAACTTCTTTCAAACCTATCAAAACGACGGCACTACTAGCGCTGTTCTTTCGGTTTGCCGCCACATTTTAATATCTGCCACTGTCAGAGGACAAAGGGGAAAACTCAGGAGCAGAAGGTGCCGCAGTATTTATGTACGCAGCCGCTAGAGGCCAGTGGTGGACCTGGTAAGTCCGTCAAGTTTGTGTATGTCCATGGTTTCGCTTATATTCTGTAAAGAAATCACATTGATTCTTTGCCATGTCAACATCAACCCCTGACCTTTACAAGCTCATCAACCATGCGTTGGTAACGCAAGTACAGGCAGACGATGCTCTGAGGCGGAAAAAGTAATGGCGGTGTTACCTCCTGTCACCAGTAGAGGCGCTGTTTTAGGAAACGGAGGCAGTGAGAGCCCGCTCCCAGTGGACGTTCTTAGTAGTGCAAATGTGTTTCCTCCCCCTTCACCCACTGAACTTGGATTCACACACCCCACATCTTTATACGAGGCTATTAATCGATACACATAAAGAGGGAACTAATGTCTTTTCATTTTCTACACGCAGACAGTAATTCACACCAGTTACCAGTTACTCGACTTTTGCCAAAGAATCCTTTTACGCGCTGATCGCGCACGAGACCACCCGCGACACCCCAAGGCGCTTCGATTCCACGGTCCGCCGGAGTTCACCGCGAGTACAAAACATCTGGAAGGGAAGAGCATTGACACGTTTCAGAGGATCCGAGTGGAGACGTTCCCTCGAATTTACAGATGAGACGTTTATGTGCAACGTGTAAAACATTAACTTAACAAGCGGACCCCCCCCCCCCCTTCTCATTCTTCATTCTTCGCACCGTACGACGAGGAGGTTTGTTGAGGGAGAGATGGAGAGACTGTCGGATGAGAGTGAGGAAATGATGACGGGGTCTATGTAGATGACAGGAAGCTTCGAAGGTGTGATTTTGGAACTTCGGTGGGACGTTTACGGGAGTTGATAGAAGGAGAAGGAGTCGTTACCGTTCCAGAATCTGAGTCGTGGGGTCGATTGTCGAGTCCAAATTTGGACGTGAGTGAGGGAGGAAATTGCAGTTTTCTGTTCCTGCACCATGTCACATGTGCCTCACGGCGCTCGGGACTCTCTGAAGTAACGGTGATGATGGATGTGGAGTTAGGGACGGGATGGAGGGAAGAGAGGGGGGAAGTGAGGGACAGAGCATCACGGGAGGAGAAGGACAGAAGGGAAGTGAGGAAGTGGGGGGGGGTATGGACTTTTGATGTTCTTGTCAGTGTGTGTGTGTGTGTGTGTGTGTGTGTGGAAGAGAGGGAGGGAGAGAGAGAGAGGGAGAGAGAGAGAGAGAGGGAGTGTGTGTGTGTGGAAGAGAGGGAGGGAGAGAGAGAGAGTGTGTGTGTGTGAGAGAGAGAGGGAGGGAGAGAGAGAGAGGGAGTGTGTGTGTGTGGAAGAGAGGGAGGGAGAGAGAGAGAGAGAGAGAGGGAGTGTGTGTGTGTGGAAGAGAGGGAGGGAGAGAGAGAGAGAGAGAGAGAGAGAGGGAGAGAGAGGGAGAGAGGGAGGGAGAGAGAGAGAGAGAGAGAGAGTGTGTGTGTGTGTGTCTGTGTGTGTGTGTGTGTGTGGAAGAGAGGGAGAGAGAGTGTGTGTGTGTGTGTGTGTGTGTGTGTGGAAGAGAGGGAGGGAGAGAGAGAGAGGGAGAGAGAGGGAGGGAGAGAGAGGGAGAGAGAGAGAGGGAGAGAGAGAGAGGGGGAGAGAGAGGGAGGGAGAGAGTGTGTGTGTGTGAGAGAGAGAGAGACAGAGGGACAGAGAGAGAGAGGGAGAGAGAGGGAGAGAGACAGAGAGAGAGAGAGAGAGAGAGAGAGAGAGAGAGACAGAGAGAGAGAGAGAGAGAGAAAGAGAGAGAGAGAGGTCTCCTCTAGTTCCTCCTCTCGCCTGACACCAGTGGTCTGTTGTTCCTCCTCCGCTGTGGTGAAGAGAAACTCCAGCAGGTAAGAGAAGCTCATGACACGAGGATGTGACAGCGACTTTTTCTTTTCATTGCAACTTGTCCCGCGACTCACTGTGCATATGAATATGTATTAAAAGAGAGAGAGAGAGCGAGAGAGAGAGAGAGAGAGAGAGGACTGGGAACAGCCGGCGGCGCGTCAGTGCGCCTGCAGAGACGTGCAGGGGAGAAGAAGAAGTTGTTCACGAGTCGCCAGCTCAGCAGATGTTACTTTTCTTTTTCTTCTATCAAACTTATCCCTGACGTCGCCGCGCACGCGCTTTGCACGCGGCATCTGCACGTGCACGACGCGCGCGCGTGTGTGTGTGTGTGTGTGTGTTCTCAGTTGTGTGTCGATGGGTTTATCCGGACTGCAGTTACATGCCAGACTGATGCTCTGGCGTTTGTAGACGTGGCTGCTTCAATGATTTCATAATGGCTCTTGGCTGCATGGGTGCGCGTGCGTGAGTGTTTGTATGTGTGTGTGTGCGTGTGTGTGTTGAGTTCATTAGTGTTGTCATCATGTTCATGGTGCAAAATTGTGCTTGTAGCTCTTGGGGGGTAGTTGATGGAGGGATGATGAGGTGAAATTAGTTCATGATGTAATGATACATTAACTTAGTTCAGGTTGTCTGACCTGCTGTCATATTTTCTTTCTTTTTTTTCATGTTTGCTTATTTGATGCTATAATAATTGGTTTTTGCCACGTTGATGTTGACATTCCAGATAAGCGGCTTTATTTCATAAAGCCCAAGTGTGTCATTTCTTTTGTAATTCTCTGGCGGCATCTGGTGGTAAAGTCGCCGAGCCGCGACCAACCGAGCGACCGACGGGGGACACTTTATGGCGTCGCACCGCCGATTCCATTTTTTTCCGGTTTCCGTCAGCGTCTCAAAATGTCAACGCGACGTTTTCTGGAACCATTTTGTTTAAACAACCGTGTTCAGCGCGACGTAGCAAACATGGCGACTCACACGGAGGTCGGGTCCACCTCATGGAACTATATTTAACTCATCCAGAGTTGACGAAAAAAACATGGTGATTATACATATATGAACACAGTCATGGACAATATGTTCAATTTCTGTGAATAAGTTCTTATAAATATTACACACTGTAGCTTTAAACTAGTTTTTCATCACATGCACCAGTGAAAATAAATTCAGCCAAAGTTTCTTTTCACAGAGGAGCAGTTTTGGTGCTGGGAAATAAGTCGATACAATATTTGCCGTTGCAGTAGCATGTATCATATGTTGCACATCAGCCGTGTGGCGATGTCAAAGCATAGCAAAACGCTGTGTTTGACAGATGTCGGAGAAATCAGTGTGTCAGCAGGCCGCATTAATATTTGATGGGGGGGGGGAGCTTTGTGCCAAATATTTCATAACTTCAGAGTATCAGCAGATGTTTCATGCTCGAGTTCCTTTGGCAAGTAGCACTGGACAGTATAACTGTCCCTTCACATTATGATGGATTTAAATTGTTGACAATAAATATTTGAAACGCCCGAGGAAATCTTATTACAGTTCAGCACTTTTCTTTTTTTTCAGTCCATCAGTGTCGCTTCAGTTCTTTTATTGTTCTCGCAAATTCACCAGAACTTTCTTTTTTACACCCTGTCTATTATTTTTACATTTTGTCTTTGGTTTTAATATGTTTCTCTGTTCTTAAATGTGTGACTGATCAGTGGAGAACGGCATTTGGCTCCAAATATGTGTTGGACTGTTTATTATTGATCTGATTCCGATATTTAATAAAAACAAAATAGTTTACAGCTCTTCTAACATACGGCAGTACTGTTAGCTAAATGCTACTGTCAGCATGCTAAGAAGCTCAAAATAACGATTCTAACATGCTAATGTTAAACCGCTATAGTCTTTAGCATTGTTAGCATGATGACATTTGTTAATTTGCACTTCACACAGAAAAATACATTTATGGACAAAGATCACAAAAAAGTTTACCACAATAGTGGAATCATAGGGGCATCAACCATCGAGCTCTTATGATTCTGCCTCTGTGACAAAAAAAATGCTGCCTTAGTTTGTCTTTTATTTTTATATTTACTTGCTCAAGGAACTGAAGCCATTCTCTTGTAACAGAGAAACTTAACAGTGACATGAGGATCCAGTTAATGACAGAAGCAGGAATGAAAACGATAAATCTGAGCTAATTGTTGCTAACGCGTTGCAGGAGTTTTGCCTGGCTGTGACAAGAGAAGCGTTTCAGATATAAAAGGCCTGTTATGGTTATGTTTTATCATCAGTAGTTGGACAAAAATATAGAGGCAGAGCTGCATGGCCATTTAATTTTTTTTCCAGAGTCATAATCCATCTATCATCTCAGATCGGAAATCAGAGGCTTAAAGTGGGGGGGCACATGAGAAGTTGATAAAAAGAGAAGATCTTATGTTATTTTATATCTCAGAGTCAATTGGGGATAGTTGGATTTTAGGGTCAGTTGTTAAAGTGGAGATTTGGTAAATACAAGTGATGGTTAAGGTGTGAGGAAGTCTCCAGGAAATGAATTAAAGTCGGCGTTAACAACAACAAAGAGAGAGTCAAGCTTTCTCCAGAATCGCTTACTGCCCCTTTAAGTCGTGGGAGATCAACTGTGTATTTCTATATCCTGGTGGGGACTTAAACCGGACTGCCCAAAAATTCCAGTGGGTCTCGTGTCACTGCGGGGGCGACAGTTGAGTTCCCCTTGGGTAGAGGCTGCTTTGTGGGGTTTGTTTTTCTACAGTGGTGCTGAAGTGCAAATCAAGAAGACGATACGGGAAAACATGATGGCAAGTCACAAAACACAACTGCAAATTAAAAAAGCGCAAACAACAAGTGTTTGTTGCCGTTGTGATTTGCACTTCAGGGCCACCGTAGGGTTTGGATAGGTGTTGAGGTTAGGGATGTAGTTGTAATGGTTATGGTAAGGGAAAGTGTGTGTGTGTTTTAATCTTTGCATTGCACAGATGAGGCATTCCAAAGGAGGATCAAGAAAGTCTGTGTCCTTGAGAGAAGTTCAGAGAGTATCAAATCCCTGCCGTTGTTTTCATATCCAATGCAGTCCAGGTGTGCGTGTGTGTGTGTGTGTATGTAAAGCCACATTCGTAGTTTTTCTCCTGGGCTTAGATCGCTTTGTTCAAAACCTCTGGATCCCATCTGAACAAACTGCCAAGTCTACTCATTTAATTTTCAAAAATGAAAATTAGTCAGAGAAAATCCCTCACATGAACCGTATAGGAGTTACTTAATGCCAATGTTTCCTAATTTTCCTTTGTTGGTATCTGCGCTTTTCTTTGTGGGATTAGTGTTTTTTTCCCTTCATTTTCCAGAAACCTTTTCAACACCTGCAAGAGAATGAATGTGAAGCATGAACGAACGTGACGAAAACTGTCTGACACGTCTTAGCTGCATTGCATTCTGGTAGACTGAGACAGCTGTTGCTTTTTTTGCAATGTGACTCCGTGACTAACTTTCCCGACTGACTAAACATGAGCGCAAAATGACGCGTCTTGAAAGATTGGTGAGTCTTTCCATCAACGTCTGAGATTTACTGAGAGAGTTCTTAACTCTGCCGTTGAGATACGCCTCAGTATCAACTGTGTTTGTCATGGAATGGCTCCACAGGAACGTAATAAAATATACCATCAAATTAGAAGAAACTACCCCCAAAAAATGTTGGTTTTTGGTTCTGTGGTTTTTTACACTTCAACAAACTCTGAACTCCTACAACCTTTTCATTCTCTCTGCTCTCTGGTTCTTTCCACTCTTAGGTTTGTGGCAGCCATGTTGGTGTGGTGCCTGAGGCTGCTTCTGCTGCTGCCCTTGGTTTGCTGCGTCCCCTCCCCCTCCAGACCCCCATCCAGAATCTGCAGGCGGTGCTGCGACCCCCCGGAGCCGTCGGCCGCCACGGCCCAATACCAGATGCCAGAGGTCCGCACTGTCATCAACATGACCATCCTCAAAGGTATTGACTGACCTAACGGATCGACTACGTGCGCCGGCAGGTTTCGTCTTCCACCAACTGCGAAACAAACCGTCCTCAAATATCTATGTCGCGATCTTCTTACTTGGAGCTGCACTTCCTCAATCAGATACACTGCTCTTCTCCAGTTGTATGTTTGTCTGGCATGAATCAGAAGCGATTGGTCGAGCGCCCACATCGGCTTGCCCCTGATACCGCTCAATGGAAAATGTCATGGGGTCAAGGAAAGGTGTAAAGGAGGACTCATAGGACTTGGCCGACGGCGCTGCTCAGAGAATCCGACTCCACTTTCACTAAACTACGTATACAATGCGACGGCGGTTGTTATTGACGTGCGTCTGCCATGGTGAACCTACAATTTTGGACTACATAAAACAAGCTACACGATGACAATTCTCGGTCATATTCATACTCGTCTTCTTCTTCTCAGCGTGGCGCGTCACGTAAAAAATCGCTGCCGCAATGAATTGTGGGGCGTCTATATCTCCTTTCCTTCCGCATAGGAAGCTCCAGTGTATCCTACGCCAAAGGAGATAGGGAAGGAAGCATTGAAGCACCTTTCCTAAGCATTTAGAGAATCCGAACAGCTCTTACCATGGCTGCCCATGAAATACTTCCGGGTCATTTCAGGATTTAGGAAGCTTCTGAAGACCGCACCCTCTGTCCCAAGCGCAAGATGGCAGCAGCGTGAAAACCGAGATATTTTGGCTTCGCTTTTGTTTTTTCTGTGAGAGGAACTGGAAGTGGAGACGTGTCGTCCATCTTTATTCACAGTGTTTGGGTCAAGGCAGTTAGGAAGGCGGACTGTGAAGACGCTTTAAGTCTGTCTGACAAGTTGTGTGTGTGCATGTTTTAAGGTTTATTTTGTATTTGCAAGTTTGTCTCGAAAACCTGGAGCCGAGATTGAAGGAGATTGATGAATGTGACAAAGAGACAGAGGGGGATTAAAAATACAAGGATCACAGCCGCAGGAGAGATTTGCGAGAACATGTGTATCTCATTTCAGAGGCGTCGCAGCCAACTCGACCGGAGCGGTCCAACGGGATGTGTCATCACTCCATTGTTTTAATCGGCAGGTCCCTTTGATAACTACGTGTGCCAAGTCTGTTCTGACCCACAATCAACCCCCGATCCCGGTCCAACTGCTGAACCGCGGAGAGGAAAATCCTTCCTTGCCTCTCTCTCTCTCTCTCTCGCTCATACACACTCCAACAAATGCATGCTAACCCAATGCACACACATAGTTTTGGGCAATCAAGGCCCTTTTACACCACAGAAAAAAAACATTTCCATCAAAAGACCATCACAAGTCCAATTTTAATTTCTTGGACACAGTTGGAATTCTCTAACTTGGCCACAGTCAGTCAAACTATTGTATAAAGAAATGCTGATTGACACCATGTTGATGTATGCAGCCTTGATAAGGTTGAAGTTGGACACACTCCACTGTTGATTGGTGGGAAGCTGGTGTGGGATCATGGCTTTGCCGCAACCTATCACACTTTATTGTCATTGATCTAAAGTTCAGGTTATGGATTTACGTAAAGCTCTAAAGGAAAAGGGCTTTCGTTCTGAAATTTCGATTTTTACAAATGAATATTTGAGAAACTATCAACTCCTGAAGCGGTGTTGTGTCTCCGGTGCAGACGAGGTAATGAAAGGTTATTATACAGTTTGATTTGCAGTTGTGCAGTAAGACAGGCACTTTCACGTGGCACTGGACCTGCTTATGTGGAAGAAAACATAGCATACAAACACACACACACACACACACACACACACGGGCGCACACACACACACACAGGCGCACAACCGTGCACAAGGATACACAGTTACGCACAAATCACACAAACCCACACTGCATTTTTGTGTGTTTTGTGTATGTGCGCGTGATTTTGCTCCCACGATGCCACGCTGATCAAATTCAAGCATTGTAACCCACAATCAGTGAAGTCTGCCCATCTCGGTTCCGAGAGCTCATCCAGCCCGAATTGCTCCAAAGCGACCAGAACCCTCCGTCACGGACAAAGGCGATTTCAGCGCCCACGCACATTTGAGACACCGCATCTGCATTCAGGGGATTTATTCATATCTCGCGTTGCGTTGACGTACTCAGGAGGCTCGGCGTGGATTAGGCACAGTCAAAATAGCGATAAGCATAATCCCATGAAATGTTTTTATTTATTTTTGCCTTTGTAGTCTGAAGCTGAAATGAATGGTGAAAAGAAATGATGAAGTGCCTGACACCTGTATTCTCTGGAATGACCAGCAGAGGGCGACTCCGCTGGTTGTTTCTATAGACGTCGATGAGAAAACGACTCTTCTTCTCATAGACGATGAAGCCCCGTATGGATTGGAAAGTGGATACATGATTGACAGCTCCTACCGGCCAATGGGTGAAGGTCGCAGGTGGAACGAGCTCTCGGTCAGAGCCGCTCCTCCAAATATGGCTACTTCTGGTTTCAAAAAAACTTGAGGCTTTACATGTAAATGCTCAAATTCATTTAACACCACATCTACATACGAGTTTTCGTTTGTTGGTGCTGATCCCGAGCAAGAAGAAGACTAGTTACCTAGCAGCCTTGCGGTTGTTATTTCAGATTTCTTGCATGAAGGATCAGTCCCATATATGGTCGTCGAGCGCAGTGGTTGGCTGCTAAGCAGCTGTTTGTGGAAACAGCTGTAACTCTGGACACTGGTCATGGCCTGACGGATCATGTGAGCTATCTGTACCTCTGGTCTTCAGGGCGTGTTGTTTCTTGGCCTCTTCCTGTGAGGTTTACTCAGCCCAGTCCCAACTCACGTCCACCTCCAGGGATTTAGAACAGCGTCCTATACGGCAAGGCTAGATTGAACAATAATTGATATACAGATCATGCAAGCTTCAGACCTACATACATATATTCACATATCAGCATTTTGTGAAGCTTAAAATCTATGTAGTTTTGAATAAAAAAAAAAAAAGACTTAGCCAATAAAGAATCATGTCGTTCCCTCCACTGAATGTGGAAAACGCCAGAACTGTCACTTAATTGCCTCCGTTTATTGTCGGGGGAGTGTTTGTCCGTAGCTCGCAGGCATTTTTCCTCACACCTGCTTCACAGAGATATGAGGATGAAGTCTAACAAGTGTCACTTGTCCACTTAAAACCAGGCACATTTTTTTCTGCGGCGGACAAACATCGGCTCATTAATCATTTTCCCCGGAGCATGTTGTCACGCCGCATGAGAAACACACACACACACACACACACACACACACACACAAACGGTGTTGGGCCGTTGTGGTATGGCAAAAACAAAACTGCGTCGAGCAAATTAGGGCAACGAATACTTTACACGTCGAGCAGAGAATACGGCTTATTTTTCTTCCACAAATTTGAAACCCAAGGGACTTGTGCTGTCCATGTGGTGTCACCGTTGCTACAGTTGCCCGTCTGAGATGTCAGATATGCCGCAATTACAGTCAGATGCGTAGCCGTCATGCGCACGAGAAGAAGAGATTGTGGACTCGACAACACGGATGGTGTCAGATCAAGTCTTGCGCTTTGCTAAGTTGCAAGATGGCCTTTTGTTTTTTTTAAAATCTGGACCATTGTTCATGTTTTGAAAAACTTGTTTTGCCACAGTTTGGTCTGCACCAGCCTTGACTGTAAACGGAAACAATAAAAACTTTTTTTTTTACCATCGGAACGAAGATAGCTGTCTTGAGCTAAATCTAATAGTTCCCCAATAAAAAAAAAACATGTTAAAGCTACAGTGTGTAATATTTACAAGAACTTATTCACAGAAATTGAATATATTGTCCATAACTGTGTGTTCATATATGTATAATCACAATGGTTTTTTGGTCAACTCTGAATGAGTTAAATATAGTTCCATGAGGTGGACCCGACCTCCGTGTGAGTCTCCATGTTTGATTTTTGTTGAATTTTCAGACACTGCCTGAAACCGGAAATGTAATTAGCGGTGCGCCGCCATAAAGTGTCCCCTGTCGGGTGCTCAGTTGGTTGCCGTTTGCAACTTTACCACCAGATGCCGCCAGAAAAGTACAAAAAAAATTACAGACTGTAGCTTAAAGAGCTCAAATGTTTCAATTGTCCATTTACACAAAATGAACGAAGTCCAGTTTAAGCTCTGATGTTTCTGTGTGGACAGCTCATCTGTGTTTTGTCTCGTCTTCCCCCCCAGGTGATAAAGGAGACAAAGGTGATAAAGGTACACCTGGAAAACCGGGTCTGGAGGGCCCACATGGCTACCAAGGAGCCATGGGCCTGAAAGGCAGCAAAGGCCAGGCGGGTGCCCCCGGAGACGCCTGCAAGATCCCCCACTCCTCCTTCTCGGTGGGCCGCCGGAAGTCCCTGCACAGCATCGACTACTACCAGGCCCTGGTGTTCGACACGGTGTTCGTCAACCGCCACGAGCACTTCAACATGTTCAAGGGCAAGTTCTACTGCTACGTGCCGGGCATCTACTTCTTCAACGTCAACATCCACACCTGGAACTTCAAGGAGACCTACCTCCACCTCATGCACAACGACAAGGAGCAGGTGATCCTGTACGCCCAGCCCAGCGAGCGGTCCATCATGCAGAGTCAGAGCGTGATGCTGGACCTGGCCCTGAACGACGAGGTGTGGGTGCGACTCTACAAGCGGGAGAGGGAGAACGCCATTTACAGCGACAACGTGGATGTTTACATCACCTTCAACGGATACCTGGTGGCTCCCGGCATCCAGTGAGAGGGGATGACGAGAGTTCTCGCAACACGTCTGCGTCGGATTATTCCGATTTTTTTTTTCTGCCATGGATACTGCTTTGTCCCGAGAAAGAGGAACTAAATAGGCGACATTACAAATTTGGTGCTTCCCCCCCCTCCCCCCTTTCAGCCTGGAGAGGAACGTACTGTGCTTTCTTCAATGTGGACTGTCCATGAAATATATTAGAATCAAATGGAACAATAAAAAAAAGTGAATTGGTAACACAGCGCACAATTAGGAAAGAATGTTGGATTGACTTCCTTTGTACGAGAAATACGTTGTTTCTTTTCCCCTACTTCTGTGCGGTGCTAGTTCTCCTCTTGGTTTACTCCTTTCAGGGACTTTCAGGGATTCCTTGGATGAGTTCTTTTCACTTATCGGGAATCAAAAACATCAGTGCAATCATTTTTATATTTCATGGAGGGCGTCCGTGGGATTAGAAAATGTGTGTGCTCAGGCCGCTGTCGTACCTTTAGCACGTTTACTTTCCTTTTTGCCTTTCAGAAGAACAATTTAAAGGGTCAGTTCACCCTCCTCAAAAAACAACTTTAATGGTGTGTGGCTATGAAAATAGTTTAAATGGTAATTGCTGAAGCTAAGCAACGGGCCCAGAGGCTGGTAGAGGTCTCCGCCGGTCAATGACCCAGTTTAAATTACGCTCTAATTAGATGGTACAGGAGTCTGTGTGAAAATCTGACTCTGCAAATTATTTCTATAAATGAGGCATAAGAAAGTAATTATTATTTTTAGCCATAGCTGTAGTTTCTGTGACATTTGTTGCTCTTTTCAACCGTGGTGACTGTTAAATAACGATAGCACTTTGTGCCGCTGCCGGTGTCAGCGACCGCATTTCAGTTCTGATCGAATCATCTTCTGGGAAAAGTGGAAAAATAATATTTTGTGTAGTTTTCTGGAACTGGCCCTTTAAGCCTTGAAATTATCCCAACATATCCAAAATAATTACAACTGTGGTGCTTTATTATGATTAATATATGCAGGAATGCATTAGGGTCTTTTTAACAATTACATTGTCATGTATTGTGAGAAACTTCGAACTGCGGAGCAGTTTATGTAAATACCTGTATGATAACTGTCTTTTGTTGCTCATATCTGCGTTGTCACCTGTGCTGTTGGGGCCAGACTGTTTATGTTTGCGTTTCTTAAATTTCTCCTCCACCGACCAACCGACCGACCAACCAACCGACCAACCGACCAACCGACCAACTGACCAACCAACCAACCGACCAACCAACCGACCAACCAACCGACAACCAACCGACCAACCGACCAACCGACCAACCGACCAACTGACAAACCAACCAACCGACCAACCAACCGACCAACCAACCAACCAACCAACCAACCAACTGACCAACCGACCGACCAACCGACCAACTGACCAACCGACCAACCAACCAACCAACCGACCAACCAACTGACCAACCAACCGACCAATCAATCAACCAACCAACCAACCAACCGACCAACCAACCGACCAACCGACCAACCGACCAACTGACCAACCAACCAACCGACCAACCAACCGACCAACCAACCAACCAACCAACCAACCAACCAACCAACCAACCGACCAACCGACCAACTGACCAACCGACCAACCAACCAACCAACCGACCAACCAACTGACCAACCAACCGACCAACCGACCAACCAACCAACTGACCAACCAACCGACCAATCAATCAACCAACCAACCATCCAACCAACCGAGCATCTCTTTGTTCTGTATCGCCCAGCGGCGAAAAAGACACTTGATGACAAGAAATTAAAGGTTTTTCCTCATTTTTTTTTCATGAAACCACGGAGACGGTCTCTCGCATTAATTTAATTGTTACTTTTTCTTCACTACCAAGCACATGCACGTTTCCCTCACAACTTCTAGTTCTTCACTCACGCCACAGAGTTCATGACTTGGCTCACAATTAGTCAATCAGATGGGGGAGAAGGTTTTTTTTTGAGATTCAACCTTCAAAATTGGCCCGAAAAACAAACAAGCTGGATGAAAAAAACCAAACCCAAACTCTCAGAGACCGTGGATGCAGCTCCATCTGTTCGGCCATATCTCTCCCATTAGCTGTAATGCCGTCCTCGGGGAGGCTCCGGGGAGAGGGAGAGCAGACTGCAGCGTTATAAATACTTTAAGCCCGGAGTGGAGATCTGAAAAAAAAAAAAGAAACGCTCTACGGGGGGAAACAACGCAGGACATCTGAACAGCTTCCTGGATCAGTCCAACCCCGGTCGAGCGGAGGCTGTTCCAACGTGCACAGTAGCAAGCTGTTGAGTTTAAAAATGAGATCTGTTTGAATGAGGGTTTTTTTCGCAATTTCATTTGGCCTAGATCAGATCTAACCAACGTAGTTTGTCATTGAAGCGGAACAAAAAAGGACCAAACGGAACATTTTAACAAGCAGGAGGCAAAAACACACGGTTGCAGCTTCTGTGTCCAAAATGGTGGGAAAACGACGACAACAAAAAAATGCACTAAGGCCAAATGCGGTAGATGGATGAATCCAAATTTAACTCACCCAGAGGAAGTGTGCACCCCGACGCTTTAAACGTTACTGCATGTGCCCATTAAAAAGTAACTGCCCACGGCTCTCAGCCTCACAGTCGAGTCAGCTCGACTTTTGCAGGACTCGCCGAGACCAACGCACACCCGGACGGATGAGGCCGCTTCGCTTCGTGACCGTTAAACAACCGAGACGCGCAGAGTCCACGTCTAATTACCCCCCGCCGGGCGTGTAACACTCGTGCTGGATATACATGTTGCCGTTCGGTCCCAGTCACTGGTTCTCTAATGAGCATCTCTCTGCGCTGGCAAATTGGCATCTGCAAGTTGCGTATGTATTTTATAATTCAATTTTACCAGGACGGATTTTGCCAAAAGGACCAAGAGACAAAATCTTAAAATGTTCTAGTTTGATTATCATGTTTAACAGGATATCTGTGAGCTACAAGCCTTCTTTTTTTTTTGGATCAATTTAAGCTCTTTTATTTTCATTTACATTGATTTGATTCGATTTCCAGTTGCCTTCATTTCCTTACAAAATGAAGGGGGGGGGGGGGGGGGGGGGGGTAGAACTAACAACCTAAGAGAATTTATCTGTGAAAATACAGGACGGGGAGTCAGGAGATAAAGACGGTATCAGTGCTCGGCACCGTGAGGCCTTGTGCATTCCTGCTCTGTAGCTCTGTGGTTACGTAACAAGACGCAGAAGGGAACATTGGGAAGGTGGATCCGGCGTGGTTGAGGGGGGGGGGGGGGTAGTCACGGCAACCCCACGTCATGAGACGCCGAAGACCCTTCTAAATTACTGTTGGTTTTAGGTTGAAGGCTGAGCCTCCAACAGCCGAGGCCTGTTCTCTCCTAGACGAGAAACAGGACGCAGGGCTGAGCTCGCGAGGCGGCGGCGGCGGCGGCTCTCTCTCCTAATTACATCCACATGACCTCTGACCACACTCACCAGAGGCAGACGTGGCTGAGGGGTAGAAGACGAGAGGAGGGAACAGGTGGGAACAGATGAGGAGAAGTTTATGGAAAGAAGAGAAGAATGAAAGGCGGCAGTTAAATATGCAGGACAGATGGTGCGAGCGTGATTTCTCTCGAAAGCGGAGAGCCTCCCCCGACATATCTCGAGGTTTCTAGATCTGCGCTGCATAAACAGAACAGACAGGCAGGCATGTTGAGAGGGAGGGAGCCAACTAGCCTTTCAGATAGAGACACGCTGGGGCCATTTGTGTTGGCGCCGGCTGAGCAGCGGGTTTTTCCTTCCTTTCTCCGCCGTACAATTGACAGCGAGGTTTTTATTGGCGTGTTGGAGGATTTACCAAACACCGGGTCAGCAGCGGACGGACCAAGACAGAGGGTTTCTCAGTCTTCAAAAGAGGACTCGTGCGATTCATGGGGAAATGAAACGCGCGATCGATCAGGCCGAGTGAGTGTTAGTGTCTGATCGGCACCGGCTGATTGCAAGAAGATGCTCATTCACAACTGTGTGGCAGCAGTAACATCCACTCATATCCATTCAATAAAGTATATCTATCTATCTATCTATCTATCTATCTATCTATCTATCTATCTATCTATCTATCTATCTATCTATCTATCTATCTATCTATCTATCCATATATCCATCTATCTATCCATATATCCATCTATCTATCTATCCATCTATCTATCTATCTATCTATCTATCTATCTATCTATCTATCTATCTATCTATCTATCCATATATCCATCTATCTATCTATCCATCTATCTATATATCTATCTATCTATCTTTCTTTCTATCTATCTATCCATATATCCATCTATCTATCTTTCCATATATCCATATATCCATCTATCCGTCTATCTATCTTACTAACTAACTAACTAATTTACCACTACCCTTTTTGTCTGAGTCACTTATATAGGATTGAACGATTTCACAAGGACAAGAATGATAATCTTGTGTGTTGTTGTAGTGACGTGTGAGTCTCATGACGCTCACACTGGCAGCTCACGCACCACAAAATGTCATAACCTCTCATGTAATATAGAGTTTTATGGTCATGGTTGTTGATCAATCTCAGGTCTGGGGGAACAGAACGGATGACATGTATTATACTTCACGCATGGTGCATGCAAAGTATCTATAATACATTGCAGACTTGTAGTTGTACTAACCTTTTTAAATGAAACACTGAATAATAGATTATGTTAGAGATATCATGACCCTGTCGATCTAAATCACGATTATGACCGGAACACTGCGACCTCAAATGTATCCATCACGGAAAACGACACACGGGTTTCAGTCGCCGCCTCCGTTACACATTTCCATCTCAAGTGTCTCTGTCTGAACCGTCATCGTTCACTCGGCTGCGTTTCCCCTTGTAAAAGCTTCACCACCTAATAACCGGGTAATGGCCCTTAGGAGAGGGATCGCGCCGCCGCGTGATGAATCAAATCAGAGGGCGGGAGGGGGGGGGGGACGACCTACATGGCACTGCCAGACGCCGCTCCACGCTCCGTTGGCTTCATGCTGTTTCTCTGGAATCACCAGCAGAGGACGACTCTGGTTGTTTCTGTCGAGGTCTGCGAGGTGACGACGTCTGTGTACATTCTTCTGAGGAGGAGTTTTATGGTTCCGTCTCTAGTTTCAAGTCTTCTCCAATGCAGCACAATGTTCATTTTGTGAACCGTGGCATCGTTGACAGTCAAAGAGACGACGAAGTACCGTGATCGTGGGGGGGGGGGGGGGGGTGCAGCGTGATTGACAGATGACAGGGGGGATGCAGCGTGATTGACAGATGACACTGTCCAATCGGGGCACGGTTGCAGGAGTAGGTGGAAGCGCAGTGGACCAGCCCTCTGTCGGACCCCAACCCCAATTCTAAAAAATAATAAAATAATAATAAAGTAATGTGCCGTTGATTTACACAGGGCACCTCGTGACTCACTGAACAAATGAGGGATTTGTTAAGAGGAAGGTCAGTTTATTATTATTATTATTTTTGATATTATTATTATTACAGAGAGAATGGAAGCGTCCCCTTTAAAAATCCCAGGAACAAGCGCACGGAGTAAGTATTATTATTATTATTAATATGTGCAGTATGTAAAGAATATGTGGAAAACAGAAAATAAAGAGGCTTTATAATTACGAAAAAAAATTAGGCAAAAAGAAAAGAAATCATTTCTTTTAGAAGAAGGACTTTGCATTCATTTTACTCTTTTAAAAAATGACGTATGCATTTCTCGCCTGTGGAGGGTTAAACCCATAATAACAGAGTTTATGTTTGGCCACTTGGGGGCAGTGGAAACGAGGTTTAAATATCACACAAAAACAAACGATTAATAGAGCAAATATCATATGGCATCATTACTTCGTCAGGGCAGGTGAGGGGGAACGTTCCCCGTCCAAATACTGAACACTAAAGAGGTAAATCATGACAGCGATCAATTTTTTTACTGCAATAAAGGAAAATGATTATGAAATAGTAGCCTTACATGTCCACCGTGGGGCTGTGGATGTGTCAGGTCTCGGTCCAAGGGGATGATAGCAAAGTGTCAGTGAAGGATAAATCTGGGGCCTCGAGGTCATCGAGTGCGTCGCCTAAAAAACATCCGACCTCCGGCAAATCGTGAA
>NC_061522.1:3137500-3152500 GCF_022379125.1 Scophthalmus maximus | reverse complement strand
GAACGCACGCTCTTACTCGGCCGCCTGAACATCTCATTCCAGAACAATGGCCATTGATTTGCCGCTCCAGCCGTCTTCCTCTTTCGAGGGATGTTTTGGAAGCCGGCCGCGGGGATCTGAGAGCCGTGGTGGGGTTTGGGCAACTCCTCATGAGTTGCCGTACGTCTGAAGCTCTCCTTCTGCCAGAGAACTGGGAACAGTTGGGCTTATTTTTTCGCTGTCAGTCTCCGAGCTCTTACTTCTTACTGCTCTGATTATGGGGCAGGGGGCTTCACCGGAAGAAGGTGGTGTTACGTTCTTCTTCTGTTCAAATAAAGACTTGGCTCGGTTTTTATTAAAATCAGTAATTGTTCAAAGTGGTCAAGGGGTTGTTGGGTTGTTGGGCCACGCACACAGTCCCGGTGCAGAAGAGTAAGAGTTTCTGAGTTTGACATCCTGAAAAAAAAAAGGTTTACTCGCTTTCTTGCCGAGAGTTAGACGAGAAGATCCAAACACAAAAATATAAGTGTGGAAAAAATGATAATTCATGCCGCGGATCCGTTGTACTAAACCGTATCTAAAGACGGACGACGCAAAGGCTCTCAAATGTGAGGACGAAACATCTCCGTCGCCCCCCCGTGGCTGGCTGCAGTATAGGTCAAGAGTTATTCGATGCAACAAATGAAGAAAAGTCACGATCGACGGCCGAGACTGACTCGCGATTGGTCGAGATTGCGTGTCACTCTCCTACAGTGGGGGGAAGTGGAGACGCGTCGTCCATCTTTATATACCGTCGTTGATGCGCTCACCTTCCTTCCAACGCCTCAGTACCGCCCTTTAAATTCTTCATGAGCAAGTCCCTTCAAAAGGCATGTTCTGTCCATTGTGTTTGTTGCTTATTGTCATGAATATTTGATAGTTGCGGAGAAAAAAAACAATGGAGCCAGTTTTTCAGGAGCTGTACGATTTCCCAGAAGAAGCGTCCACAGTCACCTTCCCTCCGGTTTCTGACGGCGCGTGGCGTGCAGCCAGGCGCCGGCCGGTTCCGCTCGCGTCGCTGCGTCCATCTGTCTCGGCGACTTTCACCTTTTTTTTTTTTTTTCCCTTAGATCTGCGCCCGTCACAACACATGGACGTCAAACCGCCCGAGAGCCAACAATCTGTTCCTCGGCGTGTTTACGACGCACGTGCTTCCAAGAGCCGTCACAAGAAAACACCTTCACCAGACAAAGCGTGGGGGGGACGGGGGGGGGGGACGTGTTTACAGGAGGTGGAATTTCCCCGGCCGTTATTACAACAAGAGTTTCCACTGTTTCCTATTTCACAACCGCCGGTTTAACGCGGTGCGTCGCTCTGCGGAGACGAAGCCCCGGTTCCACGTGGGAGAGGGCAAAACGATTTTTCCATGCAACTTAGGCGCGTTCTTCTTCTGAACAGAACTGAACTGAACTGAACTGAACTGCGCCCCGATTGATTTACTCGTTGCAGACGCCATAAACAAAAGGAATGGGAAACCCACACAGTGAGACTTCCTGTTGGAACCTTCCGACGCCTTTAAACGCCTCAAAAAGGGTTCGGTTCACCCAGAGGTTCACTCTCCACCTTGGATTTTCCGGAGCTGTTCTGAACCTTTTGATGACATCACGATATCTTTTTGGAGCTCTTTCAGGTCTCTCTTGGAAAAGATCAATTGGTGGAGGCCACTGGGGGGGGCGGGGGGGGGGGCTGCTGCCAGTCAGCTGCTCTGCAAGCACAACAACAGAGGGGGAGAGGCGGTGATGGTGGAGGGGCAACACGGTCCTTCAGAAACACATCTGTACGACATGACACACACACACACACACACACACACACACACACACACACACACACACACACACACACACACACACACACACACACACACACACACACACACACACACACACACCTGATGAAGGCTACAGACGTGTGTGTGTGTGTGTGTGGTGAGAGGAGGAGTGGACCAATAATAAATGGGACTCTGTGTCTTTAAATCTGTCTGGTGTTGG
Source organism: Scophthalmus maximus (assembly GCF_022379125.1). NCBI lineage: Eukaryota > Metazoa > Chordata > Actinopteri > Pleuronectiformes > Scophthalmidae > Scophthalmus > Scophthalmus maximus. Next base: position 3,150,491 of record NC_061522.1, on the reverse strand, counting down.
GATAGATGAATCAATGATTTGATGCGTTGAGATCAGTTGATCAGTTTTTTTGGGGGGGGGGGGTCGAACAAACCGTCCTCACGAGGCGCGAGGCCCAGTGAGGACGTCTCTTCCGACCTCCTATTCTTTTTCATCCGTCTCTCCCGGGCCCCTCGAGTTTTTTACGCAAATGCAGCTCGCGAATCACTGCGACGACCCTTTGTAACTCAATAATTGATCCCGTTTGTTGAGAATGTACGTTCGGGGGAGGCAGAAAAAACCGGCACAGAGGGGGAAAAAAGTTAACATCTCTTCATAGAAACAACCTTCTGAACGTCCATGTTTGATTTCCCGTTTCTAATATTAACAACGGGCCTCATCAGAAGTCGACAGTTTATCTATTTCTTCTATTTCCCGTTCCAGAAGCATGGCCGCCGAGTTTATTGCATGTGAAGCGTTGGGGCGAAAGCGCCTGAGAGGAAGCTGATGGAACGACGGCTCTGGGGCTGGATTGTGTTTTACAGGCTTCGCCTCCCACACGTTAATATCGCCTCACTGGTCTGATGAACCCGATCATGCGCCGCGTGTCCAGCGCCCCTGCAATCACATGACGCGTCCACCGACACGCGCTGCGACACCTGCGGAGGACGCAGCGCCTCCGCCCGTCTGGACGCATGCAGAGAGACACCAGCTCACAACCGGTTCATAGATTTCGGGCGATGAACCGCTCGGTTCCTTTTGGACGTATTTCTATTTCCATCGACTTCCCCCTCATCACAGTGAAAAGTCTGAACCGTTTGGCGGAGCGCCCTCTCACCTGGGTCACGACCTCGCTTCAGTCCGACACCGGGAACGGGCCAGCGGAGGGATTATTTCCGGAAAAATCTTTTGAGGCGGGGGGGGGGGGGCTGTTGAGTCACCGCTCATCAAGCCTTGATGAGGTGTCTCTCTCTCTCTCTCTCTCTCTCTCTCTCCCCCCTTGTTTTCTTCCCCATGTCTTCCAGACTTTGCTCAAGCCAACATAAATAAGTCTTCCTTTCCCATTCACGTTTTATTCCTGGCGTCCGTTAAAAGCGTTTCCCCGCTCCTGCCAACTTGTCCGCTGGCTGCGATGAATCGCTCAAATCAACGGAAAACACAAACAAACTGCAAAAAAAAGAAGAAAAGGAGGAGTGGTTTGTGCTGGGCAATGGCGAAACACCTGCATGTGCGACTGTTCTCGCCGCTGTGACAGTTGCCGAGAGCGACGGAGCAGCGTGACGTGTTGCAGGTTGTGTGAGCTGAGCAGAATTCACGCGCTGAAAAAGTGTTGAACTATGGTTCCTGCGATCGTCCTCCCTCACCGCTCGTCCTCCGGGCGTGCGATTGTGGGCCGATGACCTCAGGCTGCTCGGGGATCTCAGGAAGCCCTCCAGAGGTTCGTTGCCATGGAGATCGCGGGGGCAACAGTCTGAGTGAAGTAACCCTGAATCGCCTTTCGACGGGCCAGACGCCCTTATCTGCTGTGAGTCACTGACACGCTCTCACACACACACACACACACACACACACACACACACACACACACACACACACACACACACACACACACACACACACACACACACACACACACACACACACACACACACACACACACACACACACACACACACACACACACACACACACACACAGTTGATTTTAAATGTGCACAACATCCGTCATATGCAAACACACGCACGCACGCACGCACGCACACACACACACATACACCCACACACACACACACCCACACACACACACGCTGTTCGCCAGATGTGCAGCCCGACGGCCGAGCGGTCGGAGTAAACTCTGCTTGAATGCGTCTTGGCAGAGCTTAAACACAAACACGCGCCCCGACGCCTGACGGCGTTGAGCCCACGCCGACACCGCGGTCGCATGTCCCGGGCGACGTTTAGCCACAGAGCACCGAGCTCTTGGTGTTTTTGTTAAGGACGCAAAAAGAGGATGCTCTCCTTGTTTTTTTCTGTCAGGCCGACGGACACGGCGAGTGTGTGTCCATGGTTGCGGTCTGAGGGAAGTGGACACACTTGGTTTGTGTCTTTTGTTGATCAAATGAGGTACTTTGGTCAGTTTTGATATTAGAAAAACGCTCATCGCTGGTATTTTTTTGTCAGAGACAAAAATCAATCAGCTTGGACAGTTGCCCAAAATAACTAAATGAATTAGCTTTTCAAAAAGGTACAAAATCGAATCCCTGATTGGTTTGCCGGCGCTTCCTTGTCGTCTCAAGTCGAATCCTATTTACAGCTGGCTCCTCTGATCCTCTGGGTTCGGAGGAACTGAAAAGTTTGGCGCTTCGACACCAAACGGCTGCCGCCCGCAGCAGATCACGCCGCTCGCCGCCGCCGCTCGCCCCGGCACAACTGCCGCTATAATCTGATTTCCCCACCGATGAGAGGGACACAAACACACAAGAGGCCACATATGAGAAATGTTCTGCTGCAGCTACTGATTGGATCCTCATGCAAGAAACCTTCATGATACATGTTGTATTCGAGCACGTTCCTCTGATTCAACGTCACGACATCAACCCCTTCGCCTTTTTGTGGTTTTTGAAAAAGATTCCCCGCGGCGGCGGCGTTTCGCCCCTCGGCGCCTTCTCGAGTCAGCTCCCTCCAAACACTCGTGATTCCTCCCGAGGAGCCGTTCACCTTGAAAACGAGGTGTCTGGTCTGAAGCGGAGGTAAAAGCCCAGACGGGCGTCGGAGGAGCAGATGGCGGACGCGGCCAATCTGCATTTACAAGGAAGGAAAAAATGAAAATCATTGTGTTTGCTGTTTTTGATCAGAACTCGTCTGCTACACGTTAAGCTTCCATGAACCGTTCCCCGCAGCGTTGTAAACATTGCTGTGATTCCCCTTGCCCTTGACAAGCAAGCGCGCACACACACACACAAACACACACACTCACACACACACACACACACACACACACACTCACACACTCACAGAGGGAAGTATGCTAACCCAAAAATTGCGGATGATTCAGAGGGGGATTCAGGCGTCTGGCCACATCGCCGGCCGTCTAACAGGAGGCGTGTGAGGGGGGGGGGGGACAAGAGGCAGGAGCGCTCATCATGCCGACATGTTTCAGACGACGGCGGTGAGCTGTGGGCAGCGGAGAGAGGCATCGCTATGGTAACGGCTGCCCTCGGTCCTGCACAGACGGGGGATGGGGGACGAAACGAGGCAGAGCGAAGATAAATACACCCCCGTGGAGGAAGTGGGGAATTGTTGTGAGGGTTAAGTGGAAATAGATACACACCCACAACGGAGTGTGCGAGCCAGTGTATATGTGTGTGTGTGTGTGTGTGTGTGTGTGTGTGTGTGTGTGTGTGTGTGTGTGATGAGAGTGCAGGAAGTCATTTCAAAGTTGGGTGTGAATAGGAAAAGTAAAAAAAAAAAGAAAAAGCCTCGTTAATGAGGATAAAGAGAAAACACACGCCAAGGATGAAAAAGAAAACGAAAGACCGCAGCACGAAATAGAGAGAAACTTCAGGAGAGAGACAGAAAAAAAGAAGAAAAAAAAGGAAGTCAGTTTCAGCAAGTGGGCGATTGAAGGCGGAGGAGTAAGAGGAACATTTAACCGAGGGGGAGGGGGGGGGGCCTGAAGTCGGCCCTGACCTCGTCTGAACGCCGCAGCTTCTCGCCTGATGTGGACCCGCCCCCTCACTCATCTTTAACAACACCCATCGTCCCCGTCTCCCTTTATTCTTTCCTTCTCCCTTCTCACACATACTTTAGTTTCCAAGGAGACAAAGTAATCTGGCGCTTCCAGATAGACAGCGAGACGAAAACCGACGGGTGATCTCCCCCCCCCCCCCGAGCTCCTCTCGATCGGACAAAAAACGTCGGCGGAGTCTCATCCGTCTCTCCCACGCCACCGACGAGAGCGTGATTTATTCAGGGCTATGAGCTAGAGGGGGGGGGCGCACACTCATCCCGCAAACATCCGTCATGCACCGGCAGACGCTGTGGGGAAGGGAACTTTGAAAGCGTCTCCTTTTCATCACAGCTCGCTTCCTCCCGCATTATCCGCCGTTCTTTCCTGCCTTGAATCTCACGCGAGCTGTTGTTTTTCCCCCGTTCCTCCCGGATTTTTTATTCCCCCCTGCCGACTGATCCCCTCCCACCTTCACACCCCCCCCAAAAACCTTCAAATAAAGATATGAACACACACACACAGACAGACAGACACACACTTGTTTTAAACCTCTCAGGCTGGTCTAAGGTGCAGGTGGACGTGTGAATACATTGAGCTGAATGGAGTCATTCCGTTTCGGGGTTTAAATACGATTTTTTTTATAACCTTCTGCCGAGACCCGAGACAAACATATGACATACAAGAGTGTAGCAGTTCCTGCAAGGAGGTCACCGAAATATGACAGGAAGACGATCTGAAGGCGGAGCAGTGAAGTGGGAACGTCAGCCGGTCCGTAAAACCTTTTTCGTAAACACAGACGGGAACAAAAGCCAGCCCCCTCACTCCCAAAGTTTCTCCTCTCCACAGGTTTCGAGCGCCTGCAAAAATATCCCTTGTATTCTGTCTTCCGAGCGACCCCTCTCTCTCAGGCGCGTCCAATCAGATTGGGGCGAGAAGAGGGAGGACTTGAGGGTGGGTTAAAAAAGACAGAAAAGAAGAGATAGCTTGACCCCTCCCCCCAAAAGGGGAGGAATGAGGAAATCTATGATTTTGTTTATCCAGTGGTTGTATCCTTATACGCGCTCTCTCTCCATAAATCCATGGTGGGTGTGATTCAGTGTTCCCTTTTTTTTTTTTTTGACCCCCAAAAGATGATTTTTAAGAGATTTTGATCAGTGCTGCCTGGCGGAGAGGATACATGTAGCATCTCTCCAATGAGAGATATAGTTCGTCAGTACTGCTCCTGCCTCCCCAACACTCAGTGCCGAGGCCCCAGCTGAGGCCCTACAAGTTAATTCACGTGTCTTTTGCCCGGCCGACCTCCTAGCCCTCGCTCAGTCTGGACACTTTGTTGTAAGGGTTCTCTAGGAGGTAGCGGTACCTGTCATAGTGCTCCAGCATGTACTTGGGGGCGTACATGTGCTCTTTGGGGTCCACCGGCGGATAATCCTGCAGGGAGCCGTCGAACCAGCCCCCCGTCCGGATCAGATCGCGGATGTAGTTGAGGTCCCTCTTGTCCTCGTAGTCGCCCCAGCGCGGGAAGTCTCCGTTCTGCGCCGACACCAGCTTGAAGTAGATGCCCTCCGGCGTGAAGCACCAGGAGCAGTGCCACCCGGCAAAGTGGAAGGGGCTGCCCACCGACCACTGCACCAGGATGTGGCCCGTGTCGTTCTCGTACTTGCGGAAGCCCGGCATGGTGTAGTATTCCCGCCGGCGCAGTTTGATACCGTCGCCGTCGTAGACGTCGCGGAGCATCCCCGCCGTGCAACCCGACACCACCTCCAGAGACCCGAACTGCTTCCAGAAAAATCCATACAGTGACTGGATGTGGAGAGAGGAAAGTGGAGTTATAAATAGATGGCATGAAATATGGCACATTTGTTCCTGCTTACAAGACGTTAATGGTGAGCTGAGAAAAGAGTTTTCATCCGTCACAGCCGCCAACGTAAAAAGAGTTGAGCGTCCTCATCTACAAACAAGCCGACGTATTGCTGCTACCTTGCGCATGTGGATGGCGAACGGTTCTGTCCAGCCGTCGAACAGCTTGAGGAAAAGGAGTCCCTCGCGCGCCGGGATTTCGTCCGCGTCGTTGATGACGAAGACATCGTCCGCCCTGGCGCCCACCACCCTGGACATGCCGTTGTGCGTCAGGAAGGTACGCAAGTAGTCATCGGCGATCCAGCCGTCCTGCCGACCGCCCTCCGGGAAGTGGTCGAGGAACACGTACAGGATCTTGTGGCGTACGTAGTCATACGTACCGTTGAGGAGGCGCTGCAGGAAACTGGGGAGATGACAGCGTTATTAGAATGTGCATTGTGCTATATTCAGAGGATCATACCAATGGATTTGTAGATTTTAGCCCATAGACTTGACAACATGGCATATCACTTTGTGTGTTAGGGTGTGTTCACACCAAATGAGTAGTGTTACTAGCACAAATTTTGTGCTTTTCTCGATTGTGTTTCCCAAACCCCGAGATAATGTTTTGTCCACACACAGCAGAGATGTGTAGTTTACTGTGGTAGAGGAGCAAAGAAACCAGAAAATATTCACACTAAAGAAGCTGAAATCAGAGATTTTTGACCTCTGGCCGCAGGTTTATTTGTGTTTAACCTCGGCGTAAATTGGCTTTCGCGACATCGCGTCACACAAACATTTCGCTCGAGTTCAAACATTTCAACTTGCGCGAGTGCATGGAATGACGTGTTTGCTCTATTCGTGTGATGACACATTCTCATTGCACCACAAACCGTTCAAATGAATCTGCACTTTAACCTTTTTGACCATTGATGGCACTGGGGAGCAGACGAGGATGCCCTGACTGACAGTGAGGTATTGCGAGGTGAGACGTGCATTCAACAGGATTGTTGGGCCTCAACGAAACACACATTTCATGTAGTTTAAATAAATGTCAACACAACTGTGTTTTATACAAGGACACTCAGTGGAGTATTTGCCTTGTCGTTAAGCCTTAATGTGACTTTGACGAAAACTAATGGAGACATGATCTTTATTGCTACGGATTACACAAGTCAAGCAAGTTTCAAAGATTAATTGCTTTCCGTACAATACATAGGAAAAGAAAAGATGCATCCAAACTGTCGTGAGCATTTCAAACATATTGGCAAGAAGCTGAATATGGAACACGAAAGGTAACAACGTCTTTGTTTGACCAACAGTGCCTTTCAGTAAAGAAACCGCCTGTCCAAACACAAAACGGACTCGGAGAACAACTCAATTAACTTGTTGATATGCATAGCGAAGGACTATGTTCATCAAATGTAGCCACTTTCATGCAGTGTCACATCCAATGATTGAACACACCAATCTCCCCGTTCGAGGCTGCACACAGAGTCAATCATGTCGCGCTTGTCATAATCGGCTGTAAAATTGCTCCCGAGGCGATTCGTGTTATTGCCACACGAAGTTCATTGTTATTGTTATGCAGCACACTGACACTCAAGAAGCGCGAATGTTGGCTGTGAACAAAAACTGTGAGCTGTAAACAGTAACCACATCGGGAAGTGTCACAGTTTGGGTTGGGAAGTTGCTTAACTTTTTGAATTTTGATCTGATGAATATTTATGAAAACAGAGGATGAATTAGATTCCTCAAGTTTAAAGGACCCCTCCAGTCACATTTTAAAGAATACAAAAATAATCAGCTATGCCTAATATTTTGTTTAACATTGTTGACCCAAAAGAAAGTTTTAAAAAACCCTCTGAAATGGGGCTGGAAATCATCCACTCTCTCTACCTCATTGAGGACTTCTGAGACTATGAATATTCATGATATGCAAATAACACAGGCCCCGCCCACCACAGCTGCTCGCGCTAGGTTGACCCGTGGAAGAATGTGCACAACAAGATGGCTAGCGGCAACATCGGAGAGATTCAGCCATACAACTTTCACCAACTGCTAATGCTAACTGTCTGCTGACACCTGCCATCCTCTCGTGTATGCTAACTAGTAATGCTGAGGCTAACTCTCTGATGACACACCTGCCGTCCTCTTGTGGATACTTACTGCTAATGCTAACGCCAACCATCTGCTGACACACCTGCCGTCCTCTCATGGAATGCCAACTGCTAATGCTAACTGTCCCTGCCCACACCTGCCGTCCACTCGTGGATGTGCTGCCTCTGCTGCACTGGGAGTTTATGGTTTCTTTGCCTCACATTTGCATATTCAACAGCGATTGTTTTTTTTTATGTATTTGTGACGTACTTAATCTAGCTTTTCAAGGACCCGTTTGAATTTCAAATTGCAGAGAAGTGCACAGACATCTTCTCCTCCAGGAGAAGAACGTGAAAACTCCCTCATAGTGACGACATGTGCTCAGACACAAGTTCCTAAAGTCAATGTCAGACATTTTGGAGGCCAGGAACAGAAGATATACACTTTTTTGACTGGAGGGGGAGTTTAAACGAGAACCTCAAATTAATTCTTTATCTGAAACAAAACATTAGTAAGGTGAGACCATGGTTTTGCTTCTATAATGATTGCACTGTGCTCCACCCCTTGTCCAACCATTGTCTCATACATAATCCGGCTAAAATTTTGTTGAGGGCTCATTGCATTTTACAATGCTGCCCTGCCAGGTGCAACAAGACTCATCTGCTGACGGCCACAGAGCAGCTCAGCTGAGGATTAAATTCTTAAATACACCTTGACCTTAACGGCAGGGCTTGCATAATTTCCACACATACACCCGTTCAGAAACGTGGGTCTTACCTTAGGGGCCGTTTCTCGCCGTAGGCAGTAAAGTTGGATTCACATACGAGGAACAGATCAACGGCTTGGGCAAGTTCGCGAAAGCGTACGTGGAGCAGGTCAAACTCGTGGTTAACGTTGATGGCGTTGATCACCCTCCGCGGGATCTCCCTGGGTGTCAGCCTCTCCTTGGTCGGCAGATTGGAGTGATACACCATGGTGGGAACGCCACAGTAAGGTCCGTGCCATCCCGGCCGACACACACACTTGACGAGCCGCTTCCCATTTCCCCTGGACCTCGTCTTGGGTTTAGGCGCTATAGAGGGCTGCTGCTGGACTTCCAGAAGTTTCCGTTGCCCAGCAGCCCCGGCCCGAGCACCTTCCCCAGCTCCATTGCCCACAGCAGCCCCTAATTTCCCAGAGTACTCCTTTGGGGTAGCCACCTCTGTGCCCTGCCTAAAGCAAAGAGCCCCAGCCTTGGTTCGGACAAAGTAAGGTGTTTTGTCCTCTTGAAGCTGGTGTGTGCGGGTGTGGAGGTCTCCCAGTGATTCTAAGGGGTCCGGCAATTGATCCTTGAGGAGCACCGCTCTATGTCCTTTTCCGGCCAATGGGATATCAGGGAGGTCAGGCCCAGCCGGTTGAGCTTGGTGGTTGGGATTCAGTGGCTTCAAATGGTCCTCGGCTCTCTCCTGGGAAGAGAGACAGAAGTGGGATACTGTTGAGGAAGCTTCCACTTAAAATGAATACCTTCCATCTGTATATTTTATTGAAATTGATTAACTCTATTTCACACCAATAAACACATTGATATGAAGGGAACACAATCTGAAGCGAGGTGACATGAACGGGAAAAAACATCAAAAATGTATCATCAGGATGGACCTGAACTTATGGGCCATGAAATTAAAAACTTAAACAACACACGCCACCATCTAGGCATGACTCAAACCTATATTTTGTTAAAGTTCCTTCTGCAAAGAATGTTGCCTATATCTAATAAATCATGTTCAAAACCAGTCTATATTCTCAATTGCAATGTGACAATATCCTGCCGCAAAGAGAACATCACTTGTAACTTTTCTAGTTCGTGTTTACACTTTCTCCTGTCATTTAAAAATGTCAAAATACATGTTTATGTCGTTTTGAAACAATTCAACAACTCTTCTAAATGAAGTTTACAGTTTTGATAACAAACAAAGACTCCTTAAAGAACCCCTCCAGTCACGTTTTAAAGTATATAAAAATAATCTGCTATGCCTAATATCTTAACTGTCTGCTGACACACCTGCCGCCTCTCGTGGATGCTCACTGCTAATGCTAACTGTCTGCTGACACACCTGCCGTCCTCTCGTGGATGCTAACTGTCTGCTGACACACTTGCCGCCTCTCGTGGATGCTAACTGTCTGCTGACACACCTGCCGTCCTCTCGTGGATGCTAACGCTAACTGTCTGCTGACACACCTGCCGTGCTCTCGTGGATGCTACGCTAACGTTAACTGTCCGCTGACACACCTGTCGTATAGTGACAACATTTGCTCAGATACAAGTCCCTACAGTCAATGTCAGACATTTCAGGGGACAGAGACAGAAGAGAAAAACACTTTTTTGAGTGGAGGGGGACTTCCTGTGAATCCTGGACAAAGTATGGTCTTGTCCGACGGAAGAAAGAACAAACTGATGTGCACACCTTTAACTAAAACAACAATGTATAACACAAGAAGGGCCAGTGGTTTGTTGGATGGTAAATGCATATTGTGTAAATGCTGTTTGGTATTTATAGAGAATTTGCGTAGGTCACTGTTTTTTCACTTTTGCAGGCCTCATTTATTTTGCCTTCACTCTCAGTATCTTGACATGAGTAGCGAGCAGCTTCATCCCACTCACATTCACTTGCTCTACATGGAGATAAAAAATAAATAAACTGTCAACGCTGCGAAATTATCACAAACACAACCTTCCAACTTGTAGAATTGAGATAATGTGTTGTAAGGAGTGTTTTATATTCTCCACTGTATACTGCAGTCCAAAAACAACCAATCGAAGAACAAGACGTACTTGCATCTACGGCTGCATATAATGATTATTTTCACTATCGATTTGTTTTTTGAGTCATTAAATGGTGAAAGATGTCGATCGTGTTTCCCACACCCCCAAGATGATGTTTTGTTTTGTCCACACACATCAGAGAAATTTAGTTCACTGTTACAGAGGAGCAAAGAAACCAGAAAATATTCACATTTAAGAAGCTGAAATCAGAGAATTTAGACTTTTTTTCTTAATAACTACTTGAACTGATTAATCGATTAGCAAAAATAGCTGGGGATTAATTTAGTAGTCGATTGCTAATAGATTAACTGTTGCAGGTCTACTTGTCCAGGTGTGTAATTGTGATTTCCCGAGAACTTACACAACTGATGATGTCCACGTAAAACTTCTGTTTTACTACTTTACAAAAGCTGCCACTTCTTGTCGGTAAATACTATAATTGAAAGTGAAACGTTTTTCTTAAAACAGTGTCTTTGAGAGGCCATAGTCGAATATGATGACGCCACAAAATACAGCTTCAACGTGGCTCGATAGATATAGTCAAGTGCTGATGTATTACACAGTAAATATACACAGTAAAGGTTTACCTCATTCGGGGATTCTCCCTGTTGGTTCTCCTCGGGTTTCTCCCAGGGGTGAGGGGCTGCCGGATCCTCCCTCAGCCTCACCTCCAGCCCTGCGCTGCCAATGATCCCAGCACCTCCAACCATGACGCCCCCAATCCCCAGACCCAACCCCCTTCCTTCCCCTCCTCCTCCGCCGCCGCCGCCTCCTCCTCCCAAAGCACCTGCCACGCCTCTGGCTTTGGTGTCCGACTGGCGGAGAGCAGGTAAGGGGGGGGCCTCCTCGGGGGAGGCGGGACTGAGCTGGGTGGAGCCTGCGCCCTTCTCTCTCCAGAAGAAGCCGGTGACCATGATGAAGGACTTGATGTTGGGGTACGGGGCGGAGAGCTCACGCAGCAGGGAGACATAGTGGAGGGCCTTGTAGTAGTGGAGGAAGGAGATGACGCACAGGCCCACCGTGCACAGCAAGAACACCCGGTGCCGCCGCATTTTCATCCTGGAAATGGACAAGGGGGGGGTTGAGACAGAATGAAGAAGACATGAGTCGGACTGATGAGCTCCACCTTCACCACTTCCACTTACAGTCGTGGGTCCTCTGCTCTCAGGAGTGGGTGTGTGCTAGATCACAGGAGCATGTATACTGTGTATCTAGATCACAGGAGCATGTATACCTTTGACCCTTACGTCAACGGGATTGCTGAGGTAACAACTATCGTGGAATAGGAATGCAAATTTGTGAGCACATAAATCTGATACACAACTGTAGCCAGCGGAACACTGTTTCACAACTCAGAAATACTAAAAGGTTTCCCCACGATCCCATTGGATACAAAATGTTGAAAAAGGCAAACGTTCCAGAAACAATAACTGGCCAAACTGAAAGAAGACAAGAAAGGAAAGAAAGAATTGGAAGAGGAGAAGAACTGCATCATTATACATTACTCATTACGAAGGAATCATTATAATGCTTAAAAATAAAACATGACACTAAGTAATTACAGATAATCCTAATCTGGTCCTGTTTGCACAAAACTGCCTGATCCATTTAATCTTCATATTCTCTCAGTGACTATAAAAAAAAAGAGGAAAAGATTAAAAGAAGGCATAACATTGGACTCAAAAGCATCTGAATGTGAGCGTCTGTCCGGAGCTTCTGAGTGGGATATCCTTTTCCTTTCTGGAGCCAAGCACAGGCAGTTCCTCGCAGTCACGGAATGGGGACACTTGGCGCTGACGCGGCGAGATTTATTCTTTGCGCTCAAATCCGTCTTGAAAAATGTTGGACCTCGGAACACATCAAGCGCACAACGTGCAGGAGAATAAATAAAAGGCCACTAAAAACACTGAGGGGTGAGGAGGGGAAATAAAAGAAAAGAGAGCTGACCTCCCAGCGATGCATCGCATGAATCTGCTTGTTCAGCACAGGCCCCCCCTCCCCTCCCCGTCCACCCACCCCCAACCACAGGGTCTCGATTACTGGATATGAAATGAAAGATGAAGAGGAAGGAGGATTGTGAAGAGGCGGGGGGGGATGGGGGGGGGGGGGGGGTCCAGAAGAAGTACTCGTCCAGTAGAAGCAGGAGAAGAGTGACCGAGGCACTGCGTGGGAGCCGAGGAGCGAATTATGAAAGCAGGAAATGAAAAGGCAGGAGTTATATATTGACCACAGGCTCGACAAGGTTCACGGCAACATCCTAACATATTAGGATGCCACAGAGAATCTTCAGTCTGGAAAGACAAAATCAGTCTGTCGGGTTAAAGTTCCTGCGTCAAACTACAGAACCAATTGCTACGAAATTTTTTTTTGGGAGGGTTGAGGTACGACTCAAGGTAGAACCTGTTAGAAATTCGGAGCAGAAGCGCATAGACGGGCGGATACCACCTTTACCACCTTGTAGCAAGTGTGTGTGTGTGTGTGTGTGTGTGTGTGTGTGTGTGTGTGTGTGTGTGTGTGTGTGTCGGCCTGCGCTGACGGTCCCTCTGGTTTGCGCGGCTGTCAAGA